>NC_079195.1:75411693-75712351 GCF_029499605.1 Hyla sarda | reverse complement strand
ACTGTACTGCCAAACCTAATGTGTGGAAACTACAACCTAATGTGGGGGGATCTATACTGCCAACCTAATGTGGGAGGAACTGTGCTGCGTACTTAAAGTGGTAGTCCACTAATATATAAGTGTGCATAGGAATTTGTTCATGTTTTGTTATCTATAGTCCGGCCCTCCAAAGGTCTGAGGGACCTTGAACTGGCCCCCCGTTTAAAAAGTTTAAGGACCCCTGGTCTAAATACTTAGACTTGCAATATTTTAGCTTTTACTTTTCAATATGTTGATTTCACTTTATGGGGTATTATGAGGTATTGAGTGCAGAATCATGGGGGAAAGTTGCAAAGAAAAAGCGAAGAGTCTAAATGCTTCCCTGTTTGCACTATAGTTAAGAGGAGTTTACATTTACCTTAATACGTAATAAGTAAGGAATAAAGTGACTCCTGACTATTGTATAAATAATACCAAAGTAATGATAGCTTTATTATCTCTGGTAAAGAGGTGAAACAAAATCCTATTGTGCCTCTGCAAAGAATGTAAGACAGTCTCTAAGATCTTTAATCTCTTTAACTCCTCATGTTTCTTGTACTTTTCTAATACACCTGGATACAGGTTGTACATAGTCAACAGCTGTCTGATGCCAAAAACTGCGATTCCCAAGCCTGAGACATGGGGTCAGTTGAAGAAGACCATCCAAAGATGTCAGGGCTCACAATATTTATCAGTCAGGCCCTAAAATCCATTTTATCAGATGATTTGTTGCACTGCGTAGACTTACAGGTGTAACAGGTGTTCTTAGACTTCATTGAAAAAAATGTGGAAACTGACAACAATGTTACAACCTACAATGATACAGTAAGGTCATGATTAGAGATGAGTGAATTTTTGAAAAATTAGATTCGGCCGATTGCCATTTTTTCTGAAAAGTTTGTTTCGATCCAAATTTATTTGCGGCTAATCGCTATTAAAATGGCTATTTCCGGGGGGGGGGGGGGGTCGTGGCTTGACCATGGAGCTGTGAAGACGCACCTGGAGTGAGCTCCCGGCTGGCACGTTTTATTCAGGCGAATATAGGCACCTATCGATGGGGAAATCTAATAAAAAAGCTAGGTCCCTCATCCCCTCAGCGGGCCCTGACCACCTATTTCACCCGCTCCCAGCCCGCAAGAAGCAGCTCCCTGCAACAGGCTCCCAAGGCCGCCGCCATGACTGAATCCCTGCTGCTTCTAAGCTGACAGCCGCACACTCACCGCCCGCAGCTCCCTCATCGCTGCCACAACCTGGCTCCTCAGTCTCCGCTCCTTCGGGCTGCCGGCACAGGCCCCTGGTGGTCACCAGCTCTCCTACTTCACCGCACGCTCTGCTGATCCTCCCTGCCAGGCACTGGGAGCGCTCTGTAGCGATCTGCCTGCACCTGCTGACCTCCCCCAGCTGTCTGGTACTGGATCCCTTCCACCACCACTGATTCTTGAGGTGAGCTCTGGGACGCAGCTGGGCCATCCATCCCAGGATCTCTCCCTAACCCCTGCTAGCCCTGCTGCTGAGCCACTGGAGAAGGGGAACAACGGTGGAAAAGGCCCAAAATGTCCACAGTCCTCTATGCTGGACCTCCTGCTATGAACCATGAACTTCCTGCCATGAACTTCCTCTAACCCCCACCCCTCTATACCATCTGGGCAGCCCCCTATGCACCCTGTCAGTGCATGGACATCATTTCCTCCCTCCTTGCTGGCCTGGTGCAGGCCTCCCCTGCAGGGGCATCCAGCCTACCCAGGCTTCATTTATGGTCCACGGCCACCTGTGGGGCCCCCTCCTTTGTCCACCTCTCAATCATGGGTGCCTGGATCCTCCCGGGCACACAGCCCTCACCACTCAATGACTTTCCAGCAAGCTCAAGGGTCTACCTTCATGCTGGCAGCCCCAGGGTCCCCCCCTGACCAGCACCTCTCACCCTCTGCCTCTCCTGCCTGCCCACCCAGCCTAATGGGCACCCCGCTAGTGCTCAAACAGCATTCTCAACCTGTGGGTCCATCCCTACATGGCCTGGCTGGCGACTCTCCTTGCACTTCTTCTCTGGGCACCCCTCCGCCTCTCTCTGACAGTCGCCTGGTGACCCTGGCCGACCTGCGCTCCCTGGTTCTCTCTCTGCCCACAAAGGAGGACTTTTCTCTATTGGCTAAGCAGGTGGTTGCTGAGTGCAAGCAGGAATTCGCTTCACTCTGTTCTGTTCTCTCGGCTTTATCTACCAGAGTGGAGACTGTGGAGGTGGCACAGAACTCGACTGCAGTATCTCTCCAGGCACTGCAGAAGGTGGTCCAACAACATTCTGATCAGCTCTTCACCCTCCAGCAGCATTTGGACGATGTGGAGAACCGCAACCGATGGAACAACATCCGCGTCCGCGGCCTTCCGGAAATGGTGGGCCCTGAAGAACTGACACCAGCCTTGCTAGCCATCTTTAACGACCTCCTGGATCACCCTCCTGGCACCCACATCAAGCTGGACAGGGCTCACAGAGCTCTCCGACCTCCCTCCTAGGGATGTCATTTGTAGAGTTCACTTCTACGCCATCAAGGAGGACATCCTCAGACAGGCTCGCACCCGTCGCCAGATTCTATACAAGGATGTCCCGGTCCAACTGTTTCCGGACTTGTCCAGACAAATTCTTGCACAGAGGGCCGCATGAAACCGGTTCTTGAAGTATTGCGTCCAAGGGACATATGCCATAACGCACATATGGAGCATGCTGGGTTAGTGAAATAACACTGTATTACAGGCATCTTACAGGCGTTGCTATTAGAATCACTGCCGCAGAGCGTCTGGATGTGGCAGCAGGATCGGGAGACCATATAGCGTCACAATTGAAGAGATTAAAGTGATTTTTTAAATAAAATTTTTAGTTAATTAAATTTTTAAATCCTTTTTTGAGGACCCATTGGAGGGCAAGTCTGGTAAGGATTGAGTTGGCGGTCCGCCACGAGGCGAGCTACCACCTGTTCAGGCCCCTGCCTTTCAGTGCGCCCCCCCCCCCCAATGCCCAAGATTGTGTGTGCCGAGTGCCCGAAGCGTTTACTTTGAATAAATACACTGTCTTGTTACAAAACCAATATAACAAGGTGATCTCATGGCGGCCCAATGATAGGGCCTGGTAATTGGAATGAGCAAACTTTAAATCCTTTTTTGAGGACCCATTGGAGGGCAAGTCTGGTGCCAGCAGCCACGGTAATTCCAGCTCCAATAGTGTATAATTGCTGCAGTTTAAACTATGGAAAAGCTCGTACTTGTATCTTAAAACCGAGCTGGCGGTCTGCCGTGAGGCGAGCTACCTCCTGCTCCAGCCTTTGCCTCTCAGCCCCCTCCCCCCGATGCTCATGATTGAGTGTCTTGAGTGCCCGAAGCGGTTACTTTAAAAAAATACTGTATGAAAACCAAAGAAATATAACAAGGAGATCACATAGCGGCACAGTAACAGAGCCTGGAGGTGGCAGCAGCATGACAAGACCATAGGGCGGCACTATCATAGAGCTTAGATGTGGCAGCAGTATGAGGAGACCATATGGTGGCACAATGACACAGTCTGGAGGTGTCGGCAGCCTAGGTAGACTGCAGAGTGTGTCAGTTTGTACTCCCTCTCAGTGGTGCAGGCCTGTATCATATGCTTGTCTAAAATATTAAGCCATGCACGTGTAAGTTAACACGGCTGGCACTGTGAAACTGCGTATGAAACTGCAAATGTGTCATTTAATCAGTTATGGTTATACGTCGACGGGCAGCATAAGGAGGGTGTGCTTTGTGGTGTACCAGTGGCTGAAGCACCAGAAAAAAACGTGGAACTGCTGAGTGCGCATATATTTCACTTATTTGCAGATAATATGCCCCAAAAAGGTTGCACTAGAAATAAGCGTAACAATCTAGTGTGGAAGTCTTTTAGTGCTTTAGTGCTCTCAGACTCTGCACTGTCCCTGCCTGTCTGCAGTGATGCAGGCTTAACCCCTTAAGGACCAGGCCATTTTACACCTTAAGGACCAGAGCGTTTTTTGCAAATCTGACCACTGTCACTTTAAACATTAATAACTCTCGAATGCTTTTAGTTATCATTCTGATTCCAAGATAGTTTTTTCGTGACATATTCTACTTTAAATTAGTGGTAAAATTTTATGGTAACTTGCATCCTTACTTGGTGAAAAATCCCCATTTTTCTAACTTTGAAGCTCTCTGCTTGTAAGGAAAATGGATATTCAAAATAATTATTTTTTTGGTTCACATATACAATATGTCTACTTTATGTTTGCATCATAAAATTTATGAGTTTTTACTTTTGGAAGACACCAGAGGGCTTCAAAGTTCAGCAGCAATTTTGAAATTTTTCACAAAATTTTCAAACTCACTAATTTTCAGGGACCAGTTCAGTTTTGAAGTGGATTTGAAGGGTCTTCATATTAGAAATACCCCATAAAGACCCCATTATAAAAACTACACCCCCAAAAGTATTCAAAATGACATTCAGTAAATGTATTAACCCTTTAGGTGTTTCACAGGAATAGCAGCAAAGTGAAGGAGAAAATTCAAAATCTTCATTTTTTACACTCGCATGTTCATGTAGACCCAATTTTTGAATTTTTGCAAGGGGTAAAAAGGAGAAAATTTTTACTTGTATTTGAAAACAAATTTCTCTAGAGTAAGCACATACCTCATATGTCTATGTTAATTGTTCAGCGGGCGCAGTAGAGGGCTCAGAAGGAAAGGAGCGACAAATGGTTTTTTGGGGGCATGCCCAATTTAGGAAGCCCCTATGGTGCCAGAAAAGCAAAAAAAAACACATGGCATACCATTTTGGAAACTAGACCCCTCGGGGAACGTAAAAAGGGGTAATGTGAACCTTAATACCCTACAGGTGTTTCCCGACTTTTGCATATGTAAAAAAAAATTTTTTTTACCTAAAATGCTTGGTTTCCCAAAATCTTTACATTTTTTAAAAAGGGTAATAGCAGAAAATACCCCCCAAAATTTGAAGCCCAATTTCTCCCGATTCAGAAAACACCCCATATGGGGGTGAAAAGTGCTCTGCTGGCGCACTACAGGTCTCAGAAGAGAAGGAGTCACATTTGGCTTTTTGAAAGCAAATTTTGCTCTGGGGGCATGCCGCATTTAGGAAGCCCCTATGGTGCCAGAACAGCAAAAAAAAAAAAAAACACATGGCATAACATTTTGGAAACAAGACCCCTCGGGGAACGTAACAAGGGGTAATGTGAACCTAAATACCCTATAGGTGTTTCACGACTTTTGCATATGTAAAAAAAAAATGTTACCTAAAATGCTTGGTTTCCCAAAAATTTTACATTTTTAAAAAGGGTAATGGCAGAAAAAACCCCCCCAAAATTTGAAGTCCAATTTCTCCCGATTCAGAAAACACCCCATATGGGGGGTGAAAAGTGCTCTGCTGGCGCACTACAGGTCTCAGAAGAGAAGGAGTCACATTTGGCTTTTGGAAAGCAAATTTTGCTCTGGGGGCATGCCGCATTTAGGAAGCCCCTATGGTGCCAGAACAGCAAAAAAAAAAAACACATGGCATACCATTTTGGAAACTAGAACCCTCGGGGAACGTAACAAGTGGTAATGTGAACCTTTATACCCCACAGGTGTTTCACGACTTTTGCAAATGTAAAAAAATGTTTTTATTTTTTTACCTAAAATGCTTGTTTTCCCAAAAATTTTACATTTTTAAAAAGGGTAATAGCAGAAAATACCCCCCAAAATTTGTAACACAATTTATCCCGAGTACGGCGATACCCCATATGTGGCCCTAAACTGTTGCCTTGAAATACGACAGGGCTCCAAAGTGAGAGCGCCATGCGCATTTGAGGCCTAAATTAGGGACTTGCATAGGGGTGGACATAGGGGTATTCTACGCCAGTGATTCACAAACAGGGTGCCTCCAGCTGTTGTAAAACTCCCAGCATGCCTAGACAGTCAGTGGCTATCTGGCAATACTGGGAGTAGTTGTTTTGCAACAGCTGGAGGCTCCATTTTGGAAACAGTGGCGTACCAGACGTTTTTCATTTTTATTGGGGAGGGGAGGCGGGCTGTGTAGGGGTATGTGTATATATAGTGTTTTTTACTTTTTATTTTATTTTGTGTTAGTGTAGTGTAGTGTTTTTAGGGTACAGTCGCACGGGCGGGGGTTCACAGTAGTTTCTCGCTGGCAGTTTGAGCCGCGGCAGAAAATTTGCCGCAGCTCAAACTTGCAGCCGGATACCTACTGTAAACCTCCGCCCATGTGAGTGTACCCTGTACATTCACATTGGGGGGGGGGGACATCCAGCTGTTGCAAAACTACAACTCCCAGCATGTACGGTCTATCAGTGCATGCTGGGAGTTGTACTTTTGCAACAGCTGGAGGCACACTGGTTGTGAAACACCGAGCATGTACGGACAGCGGAAGGGCATGCTGGGTCTTGTAGTTATGCAATAGCTGGAGGCATACTACTTTGGCTGGGGATGCTGGGGATTGTAGTTATGCAACAGCTGGAAACACACTGGTTTGCTACTTAACTCAGTGTGCCTTCAGCTGTTGCAAAACTACAACTCTCATCAGTCACCGACAGCCAACGGGCATGCTGGGAGCAACCAGCAGATGCACCACTACAACTCCCAGCATGCACTTTAGCTGATTGTGCAAGCTGGGAGTTGTAGTTATACAACAGCTGGAGGTACACTTTTCCATAGAAAAAATGTGCCTCCAGCTGTTGCAAAACTACAAGTCCCAGCAGGCCCATAAGGGAATGCTGGGAGTTGTGGTGGTCTGCCTCCTGCTGTTGCATAACTACAGCTCCCAGCATGCCCTTTGCGAGCATGTTGCGAGCTGTTGCTAAGCAACAGCAGGAGGCTGTCACTCACCTCCTGCTGCTACTCCGCTGCAGGTCAGTCCCGCCGCCGCTGCTCCTAGGGCCCCGATCCCAACATTGACGCCGGGGATCGGGGTCCCCAGCTCCCGGGGTCTTCTTTCCGCACCTGCTCACGTCCTCCGGAAGAGGGGCGGAGCAGGTTGTGGGAGTGACACCCGCAGCAGGCGCCCTGATTGGTCGGCCGGTTAACCGGCCGATGAATTAGGGCGATCGTGAGGTGGCACCAGTCTCTGACGGCCCCGATCAGCCAGTAGTTCCGGGTCACCGGGTCACTGGAGACCTGATTGACCCGGAATCGCCGCAGATCGCTGGACTGAATTGCCCAGCGATCTGCGGCCATTGCCGACATGGGGGGCATAATGACCCCCCTGGGCGATATGCCACGATGCCTGCTGAACGATTTCAGCAGGCATCGGGCACCGGCTCCCCTCCGGCTAGCGGCAGGGGGCCTGGAATGGACAGGACGTACTCCTACGTCCTCGGACCTTAAGGACTCGGAAACGGGGGCGTAGGATTACGTCCATTGTCCTTAACCTCTTAAGGACGCAGGGCGTATGGATACGCCCTGCATTCCGAGTCCTTACGCCCGTGGGAATTCCGGTCCCCACCGCTAGCCGGTTGGGGACCGGAGCCGGATGCTTGCTGAAATCGTTCAGCAGGCATCCAGGCATATCGCCCAAGGGGGTCCTCTTGCCCCCCCCATGTCGGCGATGGCCGCAGATCGCTGGACAATTCAGTCCAGCGATCTGCGGCGATTACGGGTCAATCGAGTCTCCAGTGACCCGGTGACCCGGAATTACTGGCTGACCGAACAGCCAGAGCCTGCAGGGGTGAGGTGGCACTGGTGCCACCTCACGATCGCCCTGATTCGTCGGCCGGATTACCGGCCGACCAATCAGGGCGCCTGCTGCGGGTGTCACTCCCGCACCCGCTCCGCCCCTCTTCCGGAGGACGTGAGCGGTTGCGGGACGTGCACCCCGGGAGCTGGGGACCCCGATCCCCGGCGTGAATGTTGGGATCGGGGCCCCAGGAGCGACGGCGGCGGCGAGGGACAGTCCTGCGATGGAGCAGCAGCAGGAGGTGAGTTACAGTCTCCTGCTGTTGCTTAGCAATAGCTCCCAGCATGCAAAAAGGCCATGCTGGGAGCTGTAGTTATGCAACAGCAGGAGGCAGACCACCAAAACTCCCAGCATTCCCTTATGGGCATGATGGGACTTATGGTTTTGCAACAGCTGGAGGCACATTTTTTCTATGGAAAAGTGTACCTTCAGCTGTTGTATAACTACAACTCCCAGCTTGCACAAACAGCTAAAGTGCATGCTGGGAGTTGTAGTGGTGCATCTGCTGGTTGCATAACTACAACTCCCAGCATGCCCGTTGGCTGTCGGTGACTTCTGAGAGTTGTAGTTTGCAACAGCTGAAGGCACACTGGTTGTGAAACCCATTTTTTTTTTACCTAACTCAGTGTTTCACGACCGGTGTGCCTCCAGCTGTTGCAAATTACAACTCCCAGCAGTCACCTTACACCATGCACCGTACATGCTGGGAGTTGTAGTTTTGCAACAGCTGGAGGCACACTGGTTTTGAAACACTGAGTAAGGTCACAAACTCAGTGATACATAACCAGTGTGCCTACAGCTGTTGCAAAACTAAAACTCTCAGCATGTACAGTCTGTCAGCGCATGCTGGGAGTTGTAGTTTTGCAACAGCTGGATGTCCCCCCCCCCCCCCCCCCCCAATGTGAATGTACAGGTTACACTCACATGGGCGGAGGTTTACAGTAAGTATCGGGCTGCAAGTTTGAGCTGCAGCAAATTTTCTGCAACAGCTCAAACTGCCAGCGAGAAACTACTGTGAACCCCTGCCCGTGCGACTGTACCCTAAAAACACTACACTACACTACCACAAAAAATAAAATAAAAAGTAAAAAACACTACATATACACATACCCCTACACAGCCCCCCTCCCCTCCCCAATAAAAATGAAAAACGTCTGGTACGTCACGGTTTCCAAAACGGAGCCTCCAGCTGTTGCAAAACAACTACTCCCAGTATTGCCAGATAGCCACTGACTGTCCAGGCATGCTGGGAGTTTTACAACAGCTGGAGGCACCCTGTTTGGGAATCACTGGCGTAGAATTCCCCTATGTCCACCCCTATGCAATCCCTAATTTAGGCCTCAAATGGCCATGGCGCTCTCACTTTGGAGCCCTGTCGTATTTCAAGGCAACAGTTAAGGGTCACATATGGGGTATCGCCGTACTCGGGAGAAATTGTGTTACAAATTTTGGGGGGTATTTTCTGCTTTTACCCTTTTTAAAAATGTTAAATGTAACATTTTTTTTTTTTTTTACATTTGCAATAGTCGTGAAACGCCTGTGGGGTATTAAGGTTCACTTAACCCCTTGTTACATTCCCCGAGGGGTCTAGTTTCCAAAATGGTATGCCATGTGTTTTTTTTTTTGCTGTCCTGGCACCATAGGGGCTTCCTAAATGCGGCATGCCCCCAGAGCAAAATTTTCTTTCAAAAAGCCAAATGTGACTCCTTCTCTTCTGAGACCTGTAGTGCGCCAGCAGAGCACTTTTCACCCCCATATGGGGTGTTTTCTGAATCGGAAGAAATTGGGCTTCAAATTTTGGGGGGTATTTTCTGCTATTACCCTTTTTAAAAATGTAAAACTTTTGGGAAACCAAGCATTTTAGGTAAAAAAAAATTTTCTTTTTTTTTACATATGCAAAGGTCGTGAATCACCTGTGGGGTATTAAGATTCATATTACCCCTTGTTACGTTCCCCGAGGGGTCTAGTTTCCAAAATGGTATGCCATGTGTTTTTTTTTTGCTGTTCTGGCACCATAGGGGCTTCCTAAAGGTGACATGCCCGCAAAAAAACATTTGACGCTCCTTCGCTTCTGAGCCCTCTACTGCGCCCGCCGAACAATTAACATAGACATATGAGGTATGTGCCTACTCGAGAGAAATTGTGTTTCAAATACATGTAAAAATGTTCTCCTTTTTACCCCTTGCAAAAATTCAAAAATTGGGTCTACATTTTTTACACTCGCATGTTCTTGAAGATTGTGAATTTTCTCCTTCACTTTGCTGCTATTCCTGTGAAACCCCTAAAGGGTTAAAACGCTTACTGAATGTCATTTTGAATACTTTGGGGGGTGCAGTTTTTTATAATGTGGTAATTCTAATATGAAGACCCTTCAAATCCACTTCAAACCTGAACTGGTCCCTGAAAAAAAGCGAGTTTCAAAATTTTGTGAAAAATTGGAAAATTGCTGCGGAACTTTGAAGCCCTCTGGTGTCTTCCAAAAGCAAAAACTCATCAATTTTATGATGCAAACATAAAGTAGACATATTGTATATGTGAATAAAAAAAATTATTTGGAATATACATTTTCCTTACAAGCAGAGAGCTTCAAAGTTAGAAAAATGCAAAATTTTCAAATTTTTCATCAAATTTTGGGATTTTTCACCAAGAAAGGATGCAAGTTAACAAAAATTTTTACCACTAAGTTAAAGTAGAATATGTCACAAAAAAAACAATCTCGGAATCAGAATGATAACTAAAAGCATTCCAGAGTTATTAATGTTTAAAGTGACAGTGGTCAGATTTGCAAAAAATGGCCTTAAAGTCCTTAAGGTGAAAAAGGGCTCAGTCCTTAAGGGGTTAAGGGGTTAAAGGGGTACTCCGGTGAAAAACTTTTTTTTTTTTTTTTTAAATCAACTGGTGCCAGAAAGTTAAACAGATTTTTAAATGACTTCTATTAAAAAATCTTAATTCTTCCTGTACTTATTAGCTGCTGAATACTACAGTGGAAATTATTTTCCGTTTGAAACACAGAGCTGTCTGCTGACATCATGAGCACAGTGCTCTCTGCTGACATCTCTGTCCATTTTAGGAACTGTCCAGGGTAAAAGGAAATCCCCAAAGCAAACATATACTGTTCTGGACAGTTCCTAAAATGGACAGAGATGTCAGCAGAGAGCACTGTGCTCATGATGTCAGCAGACAGCTCGCTCTGTGTTTCAAAAAGAAAAGAATTTCCGCTGTAGTATTTAGCAACTAATAAGTATAGGAAGGATTAAGATTTTTTAATAGAAGTAAGTTACAAATCTCAACTCTTCTTTACAGCTCTCCTAAAGGTCAAAAATTGTTGGAGAGGTGGCGATTACATCACCCGTATGTCCAAGGCTGAATCTCGCAAGATCTTCGAGTTTGATACATTGATTCCAAGGGGTCTCAATGCCGAGCTGGAGATCTTTGGATTCTTATAATCACTTGAGATTGGGCTCTTCCTCATGATCTGTCGCCGACTGGTCGCTTATCGACTCGGCGACGGTTCCTGAGGTTTAGCCTATCCAAGATTGACTACACCTCCGCGTCGTTTATTGTAATTTTCCTTCTCCAGCCCGATACTGTGCTCTAACCATTTTTATCTTTATATTTTTTTTTATTTTTTTTTTTATTTTATTTATTTTTTTTATATATATTTTTTTTTTATATTAAATAAAAAGGTACCCTATATAATAATTGTATGCATACATTACTCCTGCACACTTTTATATCCATTTATTTCCATATGTGCGCACGACCATGTACATTTATATCTATATATTTTAGATACACTCATCCAATTTATTGTCACCCTCTCATATTCCATTTTTCCATTACACATACATACTTGTCTGTTCACTTCCATTTTCACAACAACATTTTATTTTTATTTATTTTTTATCAACATTTATCTAATTCTTTATTTTTATCAGCCACATGGGACAATCATATTTTATCCCATTTGTTTTGTATTCATGCCATACCTATTTGATTATCTATTTCTAATATCTTCCTTTTCCTTACCCACTTTTCTATATTTTCTCTATTTCTCTACCTCATATGATCCAGTACCTTATTTTACTTTTATCCCGCAAATTCCAGGTTTTCCAAGTTTTCCTCTAATCACTAGCCACACTATAAAATGTTCCTGACACGTACTGTATACATATATTTCTACTGAGGAAAAGGCCCGAGGCCTTGAAACGCGTCTAGAAACTTACCACAGACTTGCATCTACCATCATACATATAAATTCATCTCCAATATAGCGATATTCCAACTTACCATTTGCAACTGCTGGAAGTCCTCATTATCGGGACCACTGCTCTACTACGCGCGCACAGCGCTCAGTCCACACGAGGCACGCCGCACCTACTCCCACCGCTGCTACTACACTATCATTGCTGCTAAACTATTGCCATTGTCACCGTCTCCTTGGACCAACCAGCAATCCACGGCACACCAGAGAGGCCGGTGCCACCCGTGCCAGCCGAGGACTACAGGAGAAGGAGATCTGCGCTGCTACTAAGACACCGGGCACCTCCGGAGACCTGACATCTCCGTGTCAGCCCGTACAACCAGCCCCATAGACGGCTTCAGGAGTGGTGAGTGGTGCCGTGCACCAGACCTCGTATCGTTATTCTTATAAATGTGATACATACTGTACCACCAACGGTTGCTATTGTCTATTCCACACAAGGATCGCAAACAATTGAACTGTGTACTTAGCTACTGGAACTCTATCATGAGAACATTGAACTACTGTTAGCACAATATTTTTAATATTTTTTCATATGGATGCAAGTTTTTAATATATTTTTTAATATTTTTTAATATATATATCTATTTTTTTTTTATGAGTATTTGTATTATACTTATGCACTGAATTACATGCACTGATTTCTATGTCCCTTGCAAGGGCCCTGCAGGGACAGGTATTAGTGACATTTATATACCTGTGACTTATATCATTAAAAATATTATATTTACTATCTGGATCATATGCTAATATTTCTGATACACCTTGAGGACTGGTCCTTAGTTGTTTTTCAACTATACCTATTTATTAAGTTACAAATCTGTTTAACTTTCTGGCACCAGTTGATTTAAAAAAAAAAAAAAGTTTTTCACCGGAGTACTCCTTTAAGGTGAATAGATTCACTCTGTGCTACAAGTCCCAGAAATGCCTGTGTTCAGCAATGGCTTCCGAATATATAGGGCTGTGACATCATCAGGCTGGCTGGTTGCTGATAGGTTGCATGTCACCATGTGATTCAGGGTGATCACTCCTACCCACCTTCCCAGATTCCTTGCCCCATGTCCTCACACGTGTAGCTGCCATTTTAGATCTCCTGGACCGCACATAATGGAGTTTAATGAAGCAATTTATTTTATCGAATTGTGGCGATATTCGGATTTGTTACAGATCGAATGTTCCAGGAAATTTGTAACGAATTCAGATTCGTCGGATTTGATTTGCTCATCTCTTGTCATGGTTATATCAATAGCAAGTAAAACACCTTCTGGACATTCACATATTTTAAAGCTTGTACACAGTTCTCAAGTTTACTGCCCAGGTCTGGGTCTGGCGTTCTTCTATTCTGTGTGACTCCCTGACATCTAGCCTTTTCTACTGTATGTCTAGGATAACAGTATGCTAAGACATTTGTGTTCTTTTGCATTTCATATAAGGGTATTGCATTTGTGAACAAGGGATGTGCAATATCTGTAAGGAATAGAGCAACCTGATAGTTGAAGGGGTACTTCACTGGAAAACAATGTTTTTTTAACCCCTTAAGGACCAAGCCCATTAGGAATACTCCAGCCCTAAGACATCTTATCCCCTAGCCAATGGGTAGGGGATAAGATGTCTGACCGCGGGGGTCCTGTCGCTGGGGACCCCCGCAATCTCTCATGCATGCTGAAGGCTCCGTGTCTGAAGCCTCACGACCACGGGTCCAGAGTATCGTGACGTCACGACTCTGCCCCCTTGTGACATAACATCTCGGCCTCTCAATGCAAGTCTATGGGAGGGGGCGTGACATCACAAGGGGGCGGAGATGTGCCGTCACGATACTCCTGCACCATGGTCGTGAGGCTTCTGACACAGAGCCTCCAGCACTGCGGGACCCCCAGCAGTAGGACCCCCGCGATAAGACATCTCATCCCCTATCCTTTGGATAGTGGAAAAGATGTCTTAGGGCCGGAGTACCCCTTTAAGGACCAGGCCAATTTTATTTCTGCATTTTCGTTTTTTCCTCCTCGCCTTCTAAAATTCATAACACTTTTATGTTTCCATCTACAGACCCATATAAGGGCTTGATTTTTTCATGGCCAGTTGTACTTTGTAATGACCCCTCTCATTTTACCATAAAATGTACGGCGAACTTAAAAAAATGATTTTATTAGGGAGGAAATTTAAATGAAAACCACAATTTTGCTAATTTTGGAGGGCTTCGTTTTCCCATTGTACACTTTACGGTAAAAAATGACATGTATTCTTTATTCTGTGGGTCAATACAATTAAAATGATACCCATGGTTACATACTTTTCTATTATTGTACCACTTAAAAAAGCCTTAAAGGAGAACTATGGAAATGAAAATTTTATCCCCTATCCTAAACATAGGGGATAAGTTTCAGATCACGGGGGGTCCGACCACTGGGGCCCCCCACGATCTCCTGTACGGGGCCGCAGCTCTCTGCATAGAGAGCGCGCGTCGACCACCGCACGAGGCGGCGGTTGACACGTGCCCTCCATTTACTGCTACGGGAGAGCCGAAGCGGTGCCTTTGGCAATTTCCGGCTCTCCCATAGCAGTGTATGGAGGGGGCGTGTGGGCCGCTGCTTCGTGCGGTGGTCAACACACCCTCTCTAACCAGAGAGCTGGGGCCCCGTACGGGAGATCGCGGGGGGCCCCAGCGGTCGGACCACCCGCGATCTGAAACTTATAACCTATCCTTAGGATAGGGGATACATTTTTCAATCCCGTAGTTCTCCTTTAAACTTTTTGTACAAAATCAGTATGTCTAAAAATCGTCCTATTTTGACTACTTATAACTTTTACATTTTTCGGTATATGGGGTGGTATGAGATCTAATTTTTTGCACCGTGATCTGTACTTTTTATTGATACCCTATTTACATATATGAAACTTTTAAATCACTTTTTATAAAAAAAGACATTTGAATAAAATGTGACAAAAAAAGCATAAATTTTTTTATTTTTTTTTATTTTTTACGTTTACGCCATTCACCTTACTGGTTCAAAAACATTATATTTTGATAGTTCGGACATTTATGCATGCGGCCATACCAAATATGTTTATTAATATTTTGTTACGCTTTTTGGGAGTAAAATGGAAGAAAAGGACAATTTCCATTTTTATTAGGGAGGGGATTTTTATACATTTTTTTACTTAGGGGACTATCTATAGCAATCACTTCTGCTAATACTGTTCAGCGCTATGCATAGGACATAGCACTGATCAGTATTCTAGGCGATCTTCTGCTTTGGTCTGCTCATCTCAGACCAGAGCAGAAGATCCCAGGACATGACTGGAGGCAGGTGAGGGGACCTCCGGCCGCCATTTTTAGATCCTCGGATCCCCGCGGCATTTATAGGCTTTCTCCTTTTTGCCTGTAAATAGTATTGTAAACCCCACCCACACTTCCTGTAAAATGTCCTGATCTAGGTGTTAGTAGAAAAAGATTTCCCCTGAAACAGGAATAAAACAGCATGGAAAGTTTGACACCTTGTCGCCAAAACTTTAGAGCTCCTTTTTCTTGGGAAAAGAACAATGACAGACATTTATTAAGGGGTTTAGTCAGGTTTTATTTACTATAATTGTCGCAAAATTGTCGCAACTGCCACTACGTGTGTTTTCGTGCGACAATTTGCGTGAAGAACAAGAAAAGCAAGAAAATTCAAACTTGCTTACGTAGTTAGTGTTTCAAAATGGATTTGCTTTAGTCAGCTGCGCAATAAAATGTCGCAACGGCCGTAAAAATTGACTATATTTACTCCAGCTCCAAGATGGAGCAGGAAAAGCTACTACCGCTCGGGCTCCGACATACTTTCTCCCCGCTACCCTCACTTCGCTACAGGGACACTGCAGTGATTTACATCCCACCCCTCTCACCTGCCAGCGCCACACAACTCCCATCTGTCTGCTAACTGTTGCAAGACTGCAAGTCCCAGCATGCCCTTACAGTGAGGACACGCTGGGAGTTGTAGTCTTGTAGCAGCGGGAGCTGAGCAGCGCGGGCGGGAGACAAGGGGGGGATGTATATCAGTGTCCCCATCATTATTAAGTGAGGGTAGCGGGGAGGCAGTATGAGGAGCCCGGGCGGCTGCACTGTAATGTCAGCCCGGGCTCCTTATAACCTATACCGGCGCCGCAGACTCCTAAATCCCCTGCTGTCATTTCATATTTCCCGCTGGGTCCTGTGATTGGCCAGGACCAGCAGCCAATCACAGGACCCTACCGGAACAGTGACATGATTAGGGGATATAGGAGTCTGTCAGGGGGGGTCCGTCATCATCCCCCCCCCCCCCCCCCGGCCTTCACCTACGCTGTGCCCGTCCGTAAACCGCCCGACCTTCACCTGCACTGTTCCCGGCCTCCGCCCCCACCAGCACCCCTCTACTCCCCCCAGCCCCCCTGGCCTTTACCTGCACTGTGCCCGTCCTCCGCTCCCACTTCTTCGGTTGCGCCGGCTCTGTCTGTCTCTATCTCTGTCTGTGTGTGACTGTCTGTGTGTGACTCTGTGTGTGTTTGTGTGTGACTGTGTGACTGTATGTAACTCTCTGTGTGTGTGTGCCCGGGCTCCCTTTGCAGGACTACAACTCCCAGCATGCCCTTATGGTAAGGACATGCTCGGAGTTATAGTTGTGCAGTGCAGGCGAATGACAAGCTTGTCCCCTGCCCTCAGCTGCAGGACTACAACTCCCAGCATGTCCTTACTGTAAGGGCATGCTGGGAGTTGTAGTCCTGCAGCTGGGGGCAGGGGACACGCTTGCCACTTGCCCACACATCTCCTGCACCACACAACTACAACTCCCAGCATGTCCTTACTGTAAGGGCATGCTGGGAGTTGTAGTCGTGCGGGGCGGGAGATGTGCGAGCAGGTGATAATAAATGTACTAACCTTTTTTTTTTTTTTTCTCATTTCAGATCCGTGTCTCCTGTGGACTCCTTCGGATTCGGTGGACTACTTCGATGACCAGCGTTTTTCTTTGCTTGATGTTAATAAAATGGTTAATGAGGGCTTTTGGGGGAGTGTTTTTTGTAATAAATTTTTTTTTAAACCGGTTGTGTTTTTTCCTTACTTTACTTGACAGGCTTAGTTGTGGAAGCTGTCTTATAGATGGAGTCCATTAATAAGCTGGGCTTAGCGTTAGCCACAAAAACAGCTAGCGCTAACCCCCAATTTATTACCCCGGTACCCAACGCCACAGGGGTGCCGGGAAGAGCCAGTACCAACAGGCCTGGAGCGTCAAAAATGGCGCTCCTGGGCCTAGGCGGTAACAGGCTGGTGTTATTTAGGCTGGGGAGGGCCAGTAACAATGGTCCTCGCCCACCCTGGTAATGTCAGGCTGTTACTGTTTGGTTGGTATTTGGCTGAGAATAAAAATAGGGGGGACCCTATGTGTTTTTTTTTTAATAAATAATTAAATATAAAAAAAAACACATAGGGTCCCCCCTATTTTTATTCTCAGCCAAATACCAACCAAACAGTAGCAGCCTGACGTTACCAGGGTGGGCGAGGACCATAGTTACTGGCCCTCCCCAGCCTAAATAACGCCAGCCTGTTACCGCTTAGGCCCAGGAGTGCCTTTTTTGATGCTCCTGGCCTGTTGGTACCGGCTCTTCCTGGCACCCCTGTGGTGTTGAGTACCGGGGTAATAATTGGGGGTTAGCGCTAGCTGTTTTTGTGGCTAATGCTAAGCCCGGCTTAGTAATGGACTCTGTCTGTAAGACAGCTTCCACTACTAAGCCTGTCCAGTAAGTTTAAAAAAAAACACAACAGGTTTAAAAAAATTTTATTACAAAAAAACACTCCCCTACAAGCCCTCGTTAACCATTTTATTAACATCAAGCAAAGAAAAACGCTGTTCGTCGAAGTTGTCCACCGAATCCGAAGGAGTCCACAGGATACACGGATCTGTAGAAGAAGTAACAAAAAATAAATAAATGAGTAAGTACATTTAGGGAGAAAAAACAGTGTTAAAAAATGTAATAAACACACATTATATATATATATATATATATATATATATATATATATGTATATATACACACACACACATTTTTTTCAAAGCTGCATTGTGGTGTTCTGTAGTCATTATTTGTTTTTTGCTTATGTGTGCTAAAAAAATGGTATTTAAAAGTGATTTCTTGGTTTTTGCTCATGTAAGCCAAATTTATCAACCCCCTGTGATAGTATGATAAATATGTCATACATAAGCAAAAAAATAGCAAGAAAAAAATGACAACAGAACTTGCTTACCAAAGCAACGATGATAAATGTCCCTGAATATGTTAAATTAAGTGATTTACAAATATGTTGCAGATCACATAGGCTATTAAATAAGCAGTGCCCGTTTAGGTTTAAGTTTAACCTACTTAAAGAGAAGTTGGCATTGCTCTTTTTACTGGCGGCAGACATTTTTTCAAAACAGACAAGAAGTATAGCTACAATTTTTAACCACCTTTGAATAAGTCCCTCAGAAACTTATGTTACAACTGTAATTCTGTGGCCATGGGCAGTCAATAACATAGTGACTGGTCGAAGTGTTACTATTATTTTCCCAGAGGTTAATCCAAAGTTGACATCCAATATTGCTCTACTTCCTGATGTAATTGCCAATAGCTCTGCAGGTAGATAGGACACATTTACCAAAATTTGGATGTGGTCATAACTTCTGATTTAGATGTTTATTTTCACTTAAATATTCACATAAATGTTGAATAAAAATCCTGTTCAAGTGACGCATTTAACTCATTCCCTACCTTCTCTAAATCTGGAAGGATGCAGTAACATTGCAAAAACAAATTGTAGTGGAAATAAATTCTGTCATTTGAAAGTTAGATTTCTCCCACTAGTCTGTTTTTCACCAAGTTTTTTTTCCAGCACCCAGTGTATGTATAGTCAATCTGAATTATAGTCCCATTTAATCATGGCATATTGCAAGTTTCCCTGTGCCTTTTGTAGAAACACAAAGCTCCTGTTGACATTTCAATTACATTGGCTGATGTATCTGTTTCCCAATAACTGGTGCAGGTCATTGCATGTCTGGCACATGTGGCTGAGACGTGTGCTGCTTATGTAAACATCGATACCGTATACAGAAAGGGCCTTTCTAATGTCTATGTTCACAATCACATCCCATGTGTGACAGATGGTTGCGCCAGCCCCACCATGTGTGGCTTAAACAGAAAATACAAAATACAAATGCCTAATCCTCTTCTATGAGAGGTTACAGTTCTGTATGAGAGATTAACTCTTTAGTATGGGAATTGGATGTGATATAATTCAAAAGCAGTTATAACAGATTGCATAATATATTTCCAGAACTCAAAAACCACTATTCTATCTATCTATCTATCTAGTATACATGTTTCTACACTATTTTGGTTTTGTTTAAGTATGCAAAGTTACTGATTGATGATGATTGTGGGCGGTGTATAAAAGCCCAGCACTTATCATTCATTGTCACCTGAGAAAGCCAGCGTGAGGCTGGTGAAACGTCGTCTGTGACACATCATGGAATAAACTACCCATGTTAATTCTACCATTGTGGTATGTTGCATCTATCTATCTATCTATCTATCTATCTATCTATCTATCTGTAGTGGGAGTTTAGCTCCATAGAGATGAGCAAACAGCATAAAACTCCAGTCATAGACAGTGATGTTGTTTAAATACAGGGCTTCCTGTGCAGTTTATTGTCTAAAAACAAAACTACTGTCAAAGTTACATTGGCATAAAACAAAACAAAACATGCTTGTCAGGCACTAGCAAAACAGTTTAAGTGGCTCTTACTATACAGGTGGCTTACTACCAGCCACTTAATAAAACAAGCCTTACAGGTGTTTTCTCACACCATTGCCACTTGTAACAAAGTCTAGTTTTAACACCCAGCTGAATGCAGCACTTGTGTTGATCAGGGCTCATCTGAAAACCTGGTGTGGCCAAGGAAATAGAATGAAAGGCTCCACTGCCAATTGTGCCTTTCATTCCATAAAAATCCAGGCCTGAAAATAGGAATGACCAAAAGTCCCGATTTGCCATTCTTACATTTTCCATACTTCATCCAGCTTTCCCTGTATGAGATGTGTGCCTCCTGAAACTTGGTTGCTACATATGACAGGTACCTCATGGAAATATAGTGAACCCCGACTACCATTCCTGAGTCACTGTCCCAAAATATTTCTAACAAGATATATAAAACAAGCCCAATAATTTCTGGGCCGAAGCCCAGACTTAAAAAAAAAAAAGAACCTCTTTGAATCCTACTCCTAAAAAAATTACTTTTATTTTTGTATTGTATAGAATAAAACTAATATTGTGATAAGCAGGTATAACCAGAACTCAGGGGAATTATACCAATTGGTAATGAACAAGGTTTAATCCCTAAATGTGTAAACAGTTTGCGGCCACTGCAGCATACCGCCTTTAGAGTATCACAGTATGATGTTTAAAATGTAACTTTCATGCCCTTCTCAACATGTTTTCCTGTAATAATAGAGTTATCAAGAAGTAGTGATGGCAATATCTGACAACGATAGGAGGCGGGGGTATTTATGTTCTTTCCTTCCTTGACGTCTTTAATGCCCATATAGTGCAATGACCCATAATATCCCTTGTAACAGAGCCCTCTAGGTATGTGGACACCTGTCTCTGCTCTACATGGCAGCAAATGCCACTAGTCTTCTTCTCCAGCACTGCCATGCTATTGCTGTCTTCCAATGGTGCCCAAAGCAAGGCTTTCTATAGGCCTCTCTACTCCCTTCAATAGTTTTCATGGAGCACAGCTACAACAGGCAACTTGTTTTCAACCCATGAAGAAGGAATATACCACAGTGACTGTCAGGAACAACATTTCTGCCACCATTGTAAAGCAAGTAGAATGATGAAGCATGCCTCCAATGCCACACACCCTAACAAATACATTTTTCTTCAAGAATCTTTGAGAAATAGGAACAGTCATGTTTGAACAGTAAAAGGACTTCTCAAGACTGTTTCCTCAAAGTTAGAAGTATACAGTTGTCCATTATGGCATGGTAGGCTGAAACATTAAGATATCCCTTTAGTAAAACTAACTCCAGGAAAACAACCCCATAATATTTTCCCTCCTCCATCACACATTATAATAGGCACTTTGCATTCCAGTAGGCTATGTTCCCTAGTTGTCTGTTTAAGCCAAATTCATCTCATCAGACTGCCAAATAATGAAATGTGATCTATCACTCCTGAGAATGTCTCCACTGCTCCAGAGTCCAGTGGCTGCAGCTTTTACCTCACTCTGACCCCAGCTGACTCTTGGCATTGCACATTGAGATCTTAGACTTGTGTGCTTGAAGTCTAACATCGGTTTTCTGACATATTGTAAATGACATAATGAGATTACAGGATTACTACATAAATATAAATCTAAGTTACGCAAGACTATTGTCATTTTGATAAGTAAAATACTTAGTTTCAGGCTACCTGAATGGACTTTAGACAGCAGCATTACAACATTATGCTTTGCCCATAACCCATTGAGTATCCCTTTCAGGACCAAGGGCGTACCTGTACGTCGTGGTCCCACTAACGGTGTTTAAACTGTTCTCACCAGTGGAGAATGGGTTAAACCCCATGGGTCCCAGTTGCTACGGGCAGCCAGGACCCATGGCTAATGCCGATCGGGCTGATGCCTGGCATTAACCCTTTAGGTCCAAAATGAAAGTGAAACTGTCCTGGCAGCTCAGCCGAGCTGATCGAGACCATGGCAACATAATCGCGATGTCCCGATCAGCTTACCAGACGACGAGAGGGTCCTCACCTGCCTCTCCGTCGTCCAATTGGCGATCTACTGCTCCATGCCTGCGTAGCAGGCTACAGCAGCAGAGCGCTAGTTACACTGATCAATGCTATGCTATGGCATAGCATAGATCAGTATATGCAATCAGAAGATTGCATGCTTTATCTCCTTTTGGGGGCTGATTAAAAAAATAAAGTGTAAAAAAAACTTACATTTATAAAAGTGATTAACCCCTTCCCTATTAAACATTTAAATCACCCCCCTTTTCCCATTTTTTAAATAAAATAATATAATAAAAAATAAAAATAATCATATGTGGTACCGCCGCGTGCGTAAATGTCAGAAATATTAAAATATAAGGTTAGCTAAACCGCACGGTCGATGGCGTACACGTAAAAAAATACCAAAATTGTGCATTTTTGGTCACTTCATATGCCATAACAATTTTAATAAAAAGCGATCAAAAAGCCCCATTAAAACAAAAATGGTACCGATAAAAACTAAAGACCACGGTGCAAAAACTGAGTCCTCATACTGCTCTGTATGCGAAAAAAATTATAAAGTTATAGGGGTCAGAAGATCACAATTTTAAACCTACTAATTTTTATGCATGTAGTTAGGATTTTTATTTAAAGTAGTCAAATAAAATAAAACCTTCATCCACCCACTGCAAAAAATGTTGCAGTATCTTGTAATATCTTTTTTATTGAACTAACAGAATTTTGTAGAGACAAGCTTTCGGGATTCCTCCCTTTATCAAGTTCAAAGCAAATCTAAGCTCACAAGCAGAAGACACAGGTTACATCTCACAAATGTGCAGGGGTTAAGACAATAGATGTGGAGAATTCACACTAAGATGGGCCATAAATTGTCCTGCTATGGGAACATAGACTAAATAGATAAGAATGAGAAAAAGGGGGGAGGGAGGGGGGAGCTGGGGAGAGAATGTAATTAAGCAGGACAAAGTGAGATGCAAAAGAGAAGACAGTAAAGGTTATAAGAAATTTTGATAATGAGATAAGAAGCTCAAATCCACATTGAGTCCCCTGTTTTTCGAGTGAAAAAACAGTATCATTTTGGCTTCAAATGTCTTTCTCTCTTGTGTGTTTTTGAAGTTCCCTCTCAGTATCCTGATTGTAAGGTCATGTATGCAGTGGCCTGATTGGGTAAAATGATGTCCAACTGGGGTGTAGTAGTCCTTTTCTTTATGGTGGTTGATGGAATGTCTGTGTAGGTTCATCCACACATAACAGGACAATTTATGGCCCATCTTAGTGTGAATTCTCCACATCTATTGTCTTAACCCCTGCATATTTGTGAGATGTAACCTGTGTCTTCTGCTTGTGAGCTTAGATTTGCTTTGGACTTGGTAAAGGGAGGAATCGCGAAAGCTTCTCTACAAAATGCTGTTAGTCCAATAAAAAAAGGTATTACAAGATACTGCAAAATTTTTTGATTTGCATCTGCATCACTGGACTAATACAGCTACTCAAATTTACTACATGAAAAAATTTAGCATTTTTCTAAATTTGAAGCTCTCTGCTTGTAAGGAAAATAGACATTCCAAATAAATTTTAAATTGATTCACGTATACAATATGTCTACTTTATGTTTGCATCATAAAGTTGACATGTTTTTACTTTTGGAAGACATCAGAGGGCTTCAAAATTCTGCAGCAATTTTCAAATTTTTCACGAAATTTTCAAAATCGGAATTTTTCAGGGACCAGTTCAGTTTTGAAGTGGATTTGAAGGGCCTTCATAATAGAAATACCCCAAAAATTACCCCATTATAAAAACTGCACCCCCTAAAGTATCCAAAATTACATTCAGAAAGTTTGTTAAACCCTTTAGGCATTTCATAGGAATAGCAACAAAGTGAAGGAGAAAATTCAAAATCTTCATTTTTTACACTTGCATGTTCTTGTAGACCCAGTTTTTGAATTTTTACAAGGGGTAATAGGAGAAAAAAAATAAAACTTGTAACCCAATTTCTCTTGAGAAAGGAAATACCTCATATGTGTATGTGAAGTGTTTGGCGAGCGCAGTAGAGGGCTCAGAAGGGAAGGAGCGACAATGAGATTTTGGAGATGGTTTTTGGGGGGGGGCATGTCGCATTTAGGAAGCCCCTATTGTGCCAGAACGGCAAAAAAAAAAAAAAAAATGACATTGCATACTATTTACAAAACTACACCCCTAAAGGCACGTAACAAGGGGTCCAGTGAGCCTTAACACCCCACAGGTGTTTGACGACTTTTTGTTAAATTCGGATGTGTAAATGAAAAAAAAAATTCACTAAAATGCATTTTTCACCCCAATTTTCCATTTTTACAATGGGTAATAGGAGAAAATGCCCACTTAAATCTGTAACCCTATTTCTTCTGAGTATGGAAACCATGTGTGGACGTCAGGTGCTCTGCTGGCGCACTACAATGCTCAGAAGAGAAGGAGCGCCATTGAGCTTTTGTAGAGAGAATTTGTTTGGAATGGAAGTCAGGGGACATGTGCATTTACAAAGCCCCCCGTGGTGACAGAACAGTGGACCCCCCCACATGTGACCCCCTTTTGGAAACTACACCCCTCACAGAATTTCAGAAGGGGTGCAGTGAGTATTTACACACCACTGGGCATTTGACAGATCTTTGGAACAGTGGGCAGTGCAAATGAAAAATAACATCATCACGGACCACTGTTCCAAAAATCTGTCAGACACTTGTGGGGCGTAAATGCTCACTGCACCCCTTATTACATTCCGTGAGGGGTGTAGTTTCCAAAATGGGTCACATGATGGGGGGGGGGGTGTCCATTGTTCTAGTACTATGGGGTTTAGTAAACACACATGGCCTTCAATTCCAGACAAATTTTCTCTCCAAAATCCCAATGGTGCTCCTTCTCTTCTGAGCATTGTAGTGCACCAGCAGAGCACTTTACATCAACATATGGAGTATGTTCTTACTCAGAAGAGATGGGGTTACAAATGTTGGGTGGCTTTTTCCTATTTTCCCTTGTAAAAATGAAAAATTTAGGGTAAGACCAGCATTTTAGACAAAAAAAATGTTTTCTTCATTTTCCCATCCAACTTTCACAAAAATTCGTCAAACACCTGTGGGGTGTTAAGGCTCACTATACCCCTTGTTATGTTCCATGAGTGGTGTAGTTTCCAAAATGGGGTCACACGTGGGTATTTATTTTTTTGCGTTTATGTCAGAACCACTGTAAAATCAGCCACCCCTGTGCAAATCACCAATTTAGGCCTCAACTGTACATAGTGCGCTCTCAATCCTGAGCCTTGTTGTGCGCCCGCAGAGCATTTTACGCCCACAAATGGGGTATTTCCGTACTCAGGAGAAATTGTGTTACCAATTTTGGGGGTCTTTTTTTCCTTTTACCTCTTGTGAAAATAAAAAGTATGGGGCAACACCAGCATGTTAGTGTAAACATTTAAAAAAATTTACACTAACAGGCTGGTTTAGACCCAAAATTTTCATTTTCTCAAGGGGTAAAAGGAGAAAAAGCCCCCCAAAATTTGTAGTGCAATTGCTCCCGAGTATGGAAATACCCCACTTGTGGCCCTAAACTGTTTCCTTGAAATACGACAGGGCGCCGAAATGAGAGATTGCATAGGGGTGGACATAGGGGTATTCTACACCAGTGATTCCCAAACAGGGTGCCTCCAGCTGTTGCTAAACTCCCAGCATGCCTGGACAGTCAGTGGCTGTCCGGAAATGCAGGGAGTTGTTGTTTTGCAACAGCCAGAGGCTCCGTTTTGGAAACACTGCCGTACGATACGTTTTCTTATTCTTTTTTTATTGGGGGGGGGGGGTGCAGTTTAAGGGGGTGTATATGTAGTGTTTTATCCTTTATTTTGTGTTAGTGTAGTGTAGTGTTTTTAGGGTACATTTGCACTGGCGGGGGTTTACGTTGAGTTTCCCGCTAGGAGTTTGTGATGTGGCGGAAACTTTGCCGCAGCTCAAACTTGAAGCAGGAAACTCACTGTAAACCCACCCTCTGTGAATTTACCCTGTACATTCACATGGGGGGGGAGGGGCAAGTCTCCAGCTGTTGCAAAACTACAACTCCCAGCATGCACTGACAGTCCGTGCTTGCTGGGTGTTGTAGTTTTGCAACAGCTGGTGGCACACTGTTTGGAAAACCTTCAGTTAGATCCTGTTACCTAACTCAGTATTTTCCAACGAGTGTGCCTCCAGCTGTTGCAAAACTACAACTCCCAGCATGTACTGATCGCCGAAGGGCATGCTGGGAGAGGAAGTTATGCAACAGCTGGAGGTACGCAACTCCAACTCCCAGCATGCCAAGACAGCTGTTTGGGCATGCTGGGAGTTGTAGTTTTGTAACACATGAAGGGCCACAATTTAGAGACCACTGCACAGTGTTTTCCAAACTGTTGCCCTCCAGATGTTGAAAAACTACAAATCCCAGCATGCCCAGACAGCAAACTGCTGTATGGGCATACGGGGAGTTGTAGTTTTGCAAGATCTAGAGGGCCACAGTTTAGAGACCACTGCACAGTGATATCCAAACTGTAGCCCTCCAGCTGTTGCAAAACTACAAATCCCAGAATGCCCAAACAGCTGTTTTGGCATGATGGGAGTTGTAGTTTTGCAACATCTGGTGGCTTCAGTTTAGAGACTACTGTCTAGTGGTCTCAAACTGTAGCCCTCCAGATGCTGCTAGGCAACTCACTGGCTTCCGTTGTCTGCACCAGGGAGCTGGCTGCACATCATCGCTGCACGCTGCCGCCACCGATCGCCGCCGATCTATGCCCGCTGCCGCTGCCTCCGTTGGTGAGTGACCTCTGGCGCCGGTCACCGACGGTTCCCCCGCTCTGCCTGGACATCAGTGGGTAGGCAGAACTGAACTTTAACCCGTTGCCCCCGATCTGCTATTGGTTGGTCGCTTCTGACTGACCAATAGCAGGGATAGGAGGGGTGGCACCCCTGCCACCTAACTACTGTCCCATACAGGGGGACCGGGGTTGTCTTGGACACCCCCAATCCCCCTTATTTTCCTGGTCACTGGGTCACCGGAGACCCGTATGACCCGGAATCACCGCAAATCGCCGGTGTGAATTCACCAACATGGGGGGGGGGGGGGGGGGGTCCCATTGCCACGGGATGCCTGCAGTCATACTGGTCCTCGCCCGGCGCGTGGTAGGGACGGAAAATCCCACGGGCATCCAGGTACGCCTTTGGTCCTTAAGTACCAGCGAGCAAGAGCATACCCATACACCCGTGGTCCTTAAGGGGTTAAAGAGTACCTCTCATGATCTTGTTAAATTTTATAATCCTCCAAGTTCACTGCTCCCATCATGATAAACCACCCCTGCCTTTATTTGTTATTATTTTTTAGTTTTCTACCTTGATATTGCTCTGTATTTTCTGCTCAGGCTCAGTCATATTCACAGAATGGGAAGGGGCCTAACCCAGCAGGCGTGACATCATCTGAAGCCAAACAGGGGAGAACTTCCTCCCTCACTCACTCTGCTACACACAGCCCATAGCAGTTCAGTGTGAGATGAGCTCTGAATGGATAAGGCTGCACACACACTCCTCAGCATTTCCTGAGTTTGGACTTCTGCCAGGCCAGCAGGAGTCCAAAGTCTGTGCAAGAGATGGGGGTAAATCTCTGGACAAGTAGTGAGACATCTAGTGACAGCTTTTTTAAACACAAATAGAACATAGAAAACTTTTTTTTTCAGCAAAGTACATTGGAAAGGTTTTTTATTTACCATAAGGAGTTCAATAGCAAAAATTAGTTTTAATGAGAGTACCCATTTAAATTAGTGTAGTAATGTACCCTAAGACTGGTATACATGTGTTAATATGTTAAATACCTTTTGATCTATGTATTACAGTGATGAGTCTTTCTGCATTCCTTTATGAAGAGCTCCTCTCCTCCCCGTCCCTCCTCTCCTCCTCCCTCCTCCTCCTCTGTCATGAGGTCTGCACTGACATTTTTACATTTGCAAAACTTTCTACCTAAATGCATGCTCTATATAACTCTAATGCAGCTATGTGAAACTATGTGATACAAGGACAGAAGAAAAACCTGCATTTTGTGCTAAATTTTAACAGCTTTGTAACCAAAATGCATGCTTTTTGGATGCAGCCATGTGGAACCTATATGGTGCAAATACACAAGAAATAAGTTCAAAAAAGGACCAAAGAGAAACCATTTTGCATATGACTTAGTTATAGCAGTTATAGCGCCGTGTATTGCTTGTCACTGTGCATGGAAATGCTCTTCTTAAAGACTGCAGGCTGTCTTTATCTTGTCTATGCTCTGAGGAACAGAATGGAGATAACCACACTTCCCTCCCCCTTCCCTCAGATATTTTGGTCCTTTTTTTGGGCTGGAATTTCAGGGTTCGTTTGCAAATTTAAAAAGATAGAGACCCCTAGTGGCCATTTTTTAAACCCTTTTTTCACATCTTTAGCAATCAAATTTTTTTTATGAAGTATAATAGGAAAATGCTTTGTTTTTATAGAAGTATTAAAGGGGAAAAAGTTGTTTCTAACAACAGCAATGCTTTAACCCCTTAAGGACTCAGCATTTTTCAGTTTTTGCATTTTCGTTTTTTCCTCCTTACCTATAAAAAATCATAACCCTTTCAATTTTCCACCTAAGAATCCATATTATGGCTTATTTTTTGCGCCACCAATTCTACTTTGCAGTGACATTAGTCATTTTACCCAAAAATCGTCGGCAAAACAGAAAAAAAAATCATTGTGCAACAAAATTGAAGAAAAATGCCATTTTGTAAATTTTGGGTGCTTCCGTTTCTGCGCAGTACATTTTTTGGTAAAAATTACACGTTATCATTATGTAGGTTCATATGGTAAAAATGTTACCCTACTTATATAGGTTTGATTTTGTCATACTTCTGGAAAAAATGATAACTACAGGTAGGAAAATGTATACGTTTAAAAATGTCCTCATCTGACCCCTATAACTTTTTTTGATTGCTCTTTATTCATTTTTTAATGTTATAAAAAATTACCAAAAATACGCTATTTTGGACTTTTGAATTTTTTTACGTGTACACCATTGACCGTGCGGTTTAATTAACAATATATTTTTATAGTTCGGACATTTCCGCATGAGACGATACCACATATGTTTATTTTTATTTACATATATGTTTATGATTTTTTTTTTTTTGCTTTTTTTTATGGGGAAAGGGGGGTGATTCTGACTTTTATTAGGGAACGGGTTAAATCATATTTATGAACACTTTTTTTCACCTTTTTTTTTGCAATGTTATAGCCCCCATAGGGGGCTATAACATTGCATACATTGATCTCTTACACTGTTCACTGCCATGCAATAGCCTGGCATTGAACAGTGTTATCGGCGCTTGACTGCTCCTGTCTGGATCTCAGGCACGCAGCAGTCATTCGGCGATCCGACACGCAGGAGGCAGGTAGGGATCCTCCTAGTGTCCTGCAAGTTGTTCGGGACGCCGCAATTTCACCGTGGCGGTCCCAAACAGCCCGACTGAGCTGCCGGGATGCTTTCAGTTTCACTTCAGACGCGGCGGACAACTTTGATCGCCACGTATCAAGGGTTAATCCCAGCGGTTGATAGCCACCGCGACCGACCCGATCTGATGCATGGTCACCACGTTACCCTGCGTTATATCGTGAGAGCCAGCGCAGGACGTAAATATACGTCATGAGTTGTTAAGGAGTTAAATAACATAATCATACAGTATAGAAATAACATAACCATAAAGTGTCCAAATAACATTGTGTAATCAATAGAATTAGGGGGGTATTTGCTGTATAGTGCTGCATACAGTGCCCAAATAGAGATTCATATAGAACAAATCTAACAACGCCACAAGAAAAATGAGTGTATTGAAATGTCTGGCTAGTATTAATAATTGATACTTGTTACATTAAAGGAAGAGTTACAGCTGCAGTAGGCATGTAATATTTGCACAGTGGGTTAATGCTGCCAACAAATTCCAAAATATGAAAATATTTTGTTTCAATTAAACTCAATAATGTTGAAGTTCATATACCGTATATTGCGGCGTATAAGGCGACTTTTTAACCCTGAATTTTCTTCTGAAAAGTCGGGGGTCGTCTTATACGCCGGGTATTGAGGTCCGGGATAGGAAAACTTCTGATTATCTGCCCGGGCCGCCTCCCGTGTGTGGCTGCAGGCGGGGGCCGGCCAGAGCAAGTAAAAACTTATACTGTATACTAAAAACCAGGGTGCCTCCAGCTGTTGTGAAACGACAACTCCCAGCAAGGCAAAGGCTCTCCGGGCATGCTGGGAGTTGTAGTTTTACAACAGCTGGAGGAACCGTGGTTTTTAGTATACAGTGTTAGTTTTTACCTGCTCTGGCCGGCCCCCGCCTGCAGCCACACACGGGAGCTGGCCCGGGCAGATAATCATAGGTATTCCTATGCCGGACATCCCTGTGTCCCGAAAAATGTTTTCGGGACATAAGGATGTCCGCCAGTCACTTACCATTCCCCGGCGTCCTCCTGCGATCCTCCTTCGGTCCTCCTGCGGTCCGGTCCGGTCAGTGACATCACGTGCCTACAACCATAGAGGCAGAGGAGCACAGGACCAGGAGGACCGCAGGAGGACGCGCGCCAACCGGGGCCTGGTGAGTGACCGGCCGTGCTATCTTAAGTGATCCGGTCAACGCTCCCCGGTCCTGGCACCTACTGCTATGGTTCATAGGCCATAGCAGTAGATGGTGACCCGGGCCGGAGTAGCGGTGATCGGAACACTGTGGGGGCAGACCAGTACAGACATACAGCCTGCAGCCATACACTCTATATGGCTGGAAGCTGTATGTCTGTTGGGGAGCTATCAATCTAATGTGGGGGGAGCTGCCTACTATTGTGGGGGAACTGCTGACCTAATGTGGAGGGAGCTGCCTACTATTGTGGGGGAGCTGCCTACAAATATGGGGGGAGCTGCCTACTATTGTGGGGGAGCCTCCTACAAATGTGGGGGGAGCTGCCTACTATTGTGGGGGAACTGCCTACTATTGTGGGGGAAATGCTGACCTAATGTCGGGGAATTGCCTACAAATGTGGGGGGAGCTGCCTACTATTGTGGGGGAACTGCTGACCTAATGTGGGGGGAGCTGCCTACAAATGTGGGGGAAGCTGCCTACAAATGTGAGGGAGCTGCCTACTATTGTGGGGGAACTGCCGGCCTAATGTGGGGGAACTGCCGACCTAATGTGGGGGAACTGTTGACATAATGTGGGGGAACTGCCGACATAATGTGGGGGAACTGGCAACCTAATGTGGGGGAACTGCCAACTTAATGTGGGGGGAACTATACTGCCTACCTAATGTGGGGGGAACTATACTGCCTAGCTAATGTGGGGGGAACTATACTGCCTACCTAATGTGGGGGAACATGATGCCTACCTAATGTGGGGGGAACTACAAGGTACCGTACATCGCGGTAGGAGGGGTAGTCTTATATGGCGAGTATATCCCAAACTCTATATTTTTACTGTAAAAGTTGTGGGTCATCTTATACGCCAAGTCATCTTATTCGCCGGGATATACGTTAAGCCTAATGAAACTGTATTTAGAAAATATAAAATCCTTAAAATTAAGTAAATCTTATAGACCTTCAAAAAAACACTTTCACGTGCTAGAATTAGATTTGTGGTCTTCCAGATACATGTTGGCGACCGGGGACCCCAATAATAACTGGCACCGCTCATCAGTTTGGATTAGGTGAGTTATGGACTCCTTTAATATGTTAAGATCAGGGTTCACCTTGACTGGATTTGTTGGTCATTTAACCTTCTTTTACAGTGTTTGCACAGTACAATGTCTGTTTTCAGCCACCACTACACCTTACGCCAATGTTTTCTCTCAGCCTCATCTTTTATGCATTTGCCAGCTGTCCTAGTGCTGATGATCATGCATGAGCAGAGGAGAGGCCTGGGTTTTATATTGCAAAAGGGCAGACATCAAAAGAAGAGATCATATGAGATCATGGATAGAAAGTTCTGCCCTGTCTGCCATTGGTAAAAGGGAAATTACACATTATAAAACAAGTTGGATCCTATACACATTATCATACATGCATTAAAGGGGTATTCCGGGATTTTTTTTTTATTTGACTATGCTACAGGGGCTGTAAAGTTAGTTTAGTTCATAATATAGTGTCTGTACCTGTGTGTGACGGTTTTCTCCCAATTCTTATGTGATTTTCATCCCAATATTTATTTTTAACAGCATACAAAATGACTGCTGTCTCGGAATTTTCCCAGCTTGCAATGCGGTCGAGACCTGACTCACTAGTCAGCTGATGATAGGGAGCCTGTCTTCTTCAATGGGTGGAGAGAGCAATCTGCAACTAATGCAACAGCTGGAGGCACCCTGATTGAAAACCACAGGTCTGCAGCTCATTTATGTTTCAATGTGTGGGGTGGCTGATGTGTGGGAAGGAGGAAAATGGTATCATGGGATCTGTAGGCAAACAAGAAAACTGAAAACAGGAAATACAAGTTCACAGAAAGATACCCACAGTGTTATGGAAATCTCACAGCATAGCCATTTAGCCCAAGACAAGTGCAGATCCTTCCTAAGCATGTCCATTACTGTCTGCCAGGTACGTACTAAAATCACCTTATGCTGGATGACCCCTTTAATGTTATTTTATGTCTTTATTCATTTTGCTTACATCACAAATGTATTTCTTGCAGCATCATATGCATACAACATTTTCATGTTTTTTCTTTCTTTACAAAATTTGCATTTGCGCCCAGAAATGTTGTCTTTGTTACTCCTCTACCCATGCACACAATATTTTCCCCTATAGACAAAATGCTACTAGGGCAGAATACTTTTGTCATACAAAATACTATGGATTTAATAACAATTTATTTCTTGTTACAAGTTGATGCTGAATCAATAAGAAAAAAAAACTGTTTTATGGGCCCAAAGCTCTATATTATGAGTCTATAGCTTATGACACACCATTAACAGTAGGGAACACACACCTGGGAAAAATAGCAAGGAGTCAGCAGGGTCAATGGTGGCATAAGCCTTGGAGAACCTAAGGGAGCAAGTTGGTAGCAAAAGGGTCATATCACCAGAAGGAGAAAGTAGCAGCAGAAGCTTTGGCAGTGCAGAACGGCAGTGAGAGCAAAATTGCACCCAGCTGACCTTATTTATAGCATGCCATGAGAATTAAAGGGGTATTCCAGGAAAAAAATTTTTTTATATATATTTCAACTGGCTCCAGAAAGTTAAACAGATTTGTAAATTACTTCTATTAAAAAATCTTAATCCTTTCAGTACTTATGAGCTTCTGAAGTTAAGGTTGTTCTTTTCTGTCTTAAACCTCTCTGATGACACCTGTCTCGGGAAACGCCCAGTTTAGGAGAGGTTTGTTCTGGGGATTTGCTTCTAAACTGGGCGTTTCCCGAGACAGGTGTCATCAGAGAGGATTTAGACAGAAAAGAACAACCTTAACTTCAGAAGCTCATAAGTACTGAAAGGATTAAGATTTTTTAATAGAAGTCATTTACAAATCTGTTTAACTTTCTGGAGCCAGTTGATATATAAAAAACAATTTTTTTTTCCTGGAATACCCCTTTAACCCCTTAACGACGCAGGACGTATATTTACGTCCTGCGCCGGCTCCCGCGATATGAAGCGGGATCGCGCCGCGATCCCGCATCATATCGCGTGGGTCCCGGCGCTAATCAACGGCCGGGACCCGCGGCTAATACCACACATCGCCGATCGCGGCGATGTGCGGTATTAACCCTTTAGAAGCGGCGGTCAAAGCTGACCGCCGCTTCTAAAGTGAAACTGAAAGTATCCCGGCTGCTCAGTCGGGCTGTTCGGGACCGCCGCGGTGAAATCGCGGCGTCCCGAACAGCTGATCGGACACCGGGAGGGCTCTTACCTGCCTCCTCGGTGTCCGATCGACGAATGACTGCTCCGTGCCTGAGATCCAGGCAGGAGCAGTCAAGCGTCGATAATGCTGATCACAGGCGTGTTAATACACGCCTGTGATCAGGATGAAAGATCAGTGTGTGCAGTGTTATAGGTCCCTATGGGACCTATAACACTGCAAAAAAAAGTTAAAAAAAAGTGTTAATAAAGGTCATTTAACCCCTTCCCTAATAAAAGTTTGAATCACCCCCCTTTTCCCATAAGAAAAATAAAACAGTGTAAAAAAAAATAAAAATAAACATATGTGGTATCGCCGCGTGCGTAAATGTCCGAACTATAAAAATATATCATTAATTAAGCCATACTGTCAATGGCGTACGCGCAAAAAAATTCCAAAGTCCAAAAAAGCGTATTTTGGTAACTTTTTATAACATTAAAAAATGAATAAAAAGTGATCAAAAAGTCAGATCAAAACAAAAATCATACCAATAAAAACTTCAGATCACGGCGCAAAAAATGAGTCCTCATACCGCCCCGTACGTGGAAAAATAAAAAAGTTATAGGGGTCAGAAGATGACATTTTTAAACATATAAATTTTCCTGCATGTAGTTATGATTTTTTCCAGAAGTGCGACAAAATCAAACCTATATAAGTAGGGTATCATTTTAACCGTATTGACCTACAGAATAATGATAAGGTGTAATTTTTACCGAAATATGCACTGCGTAGAAACGGAAGCCCCCAAAAGTTACAAAATGGCGTTTTTTTTTCGATTTTGTCGCACAATGATTTTTTTTCCGTTTCGCCGTGCATTTTTGGGTAAAATGACTAATGTCACTGCAAAGTAGAATTGGCGACGCAAAAAATAAGCCATAATATGGATTTTTAGGTGGAAAATTGAAAGGGTTATGATTTTTTAAAGGTAAGGAGGAAAAAACGAAAGTGCAAAAACGGAAAAACCCTGAGTCCTTAAGGGGTTAAGATGGTGTAGTAACCATTACAGAACTTGTAAACTAGAATATTCTGGAGGGGAGAACTTATGGGGCAGCAACTGGATAAGTAAAATGTACCTGTCATTTCAAGGGACTTTTCAGGATAAGCCACTCTGTGTGAGTACATGAGGAGCAGCGCTATTTCTGGCCATCATATAATTTATGTATGGTATTCTTTAGCAGATTTCTGCTCTGCAGGCTTCCTCTATATATTTCAGTTCTCTCAGAGCTGGTGGGAGGAGCTACCTCTTGTATTGCTTGTCTTGCAGACTGGGGACAAAGCTGAGCTGATTTTAAAAATAGAAGATTTGATCAGCAGGATGGGGGTGGGCTAGTTTGAAAACAAGAGAAAGATGTCTTTTTGTCTGATAAGATATATTACATAGTTTCTTATATTCCCCTGTACTATTGATATATGCAAAGTTTGTTCAAATGACAGTATATATTAAAAGTTATTTCCGGAATCAAGGAACTGTGTTGTACAATAGGACTAAAGTATGCAAACCAGCTTTCCAACAGAAGAAAGAACACTTTCTTACGTTATTTATAAGTATCTACAATGTAAGACAGTGCCAGAACCATAAATGTGTCTTGAAACCTAACTAGGAGTATTAGCCAAAGTAAACAACCATCTGTAGATAGCTGTTTAAGGTTTGTCTCCCTTCTTAGTATGGAATAGGGTACTGGTTGGCTGGATGAGAAGCCTTTGATGCAGTTCTAGAGGTACTCTTTGTCATTGAGGAGATCCAGCTGGTACATGTAGCCTTTAGCAAACAAGGCTAAATGGGAAAATGTGGCTAAAGATAGAATGTAGAGGCCAAACAAGTACTGAAAATGTTGCTTTAGGATATGATGTGCCAACTACTGTCTCAGTTTTGACCCCTTCTCAGCTTCGTTTTGATGAAAGTACAAGCTATGGCAAATTAATATTTATTTGCTTTCACAAATCTGTTTTTATTGAAAAGCAGTAAAAAAAAATATGAACAAACAGAATGAGAACAGTATCGCATCAATATACAGTACGGTTCAGTCACGATTCGAAAATTAGGTTTTCTCAGGCGAAAGAACATATTAAGAAAAATGCGTATGGTAGTCACCTCGGTTGGACTATACATTGCCACAGTAATAACAGCGTATCAAGAAACAAATATAAACAAGCAATGAACAATAAACAGTACATTGTCATGGTACAGAAAAAGTAGAAGAGACCATGTATAAGTGTACATTCAGTGTAATTCACCTACTGCATATTGAAAATTGTACAATAAGCTCTGCTTTTACAGGGAACCGTAGGAAAGAGAAGGGGGAGAGGAAGGGGGGGGGGAAGGCAGTGAATGCGTAAGTGGGAGTTGGTAAATGTAGGGGGGGGGAGAAGTAGGGCACTCCATAAGCATCTACGTAAAGGCAAGGCGGTACAGCATAAAGACGTCATGTGGGTGTAGGGCATTTGTAAGAGATCCATATACCATCTTGAGAGTAGTTTAAAGTGGTTTTCCTGTATTTTGATGCAGCGAGAGAACCCGTGGGACATTCGAGGCACATGACGGTGGAGGTCGTCCATTAGGGTAACCCCAAACTCCTTCTCCCAGGAAAGTAGGTATTGAGGAGGGGAGGGAGTAATATCCGGTATCAAATGGTTGTAAAATACTGAGAGTTTGAGTTTATATTTGGAACTATGGACATACAGCTCCTCTAGCCATGTCAGAGAGTTAGCAATTGAAAAGTTTTTTTGGAATGTGAGGTAAATTTGTCTTGCAATGAAAACATGGAGTGTGGCGGAAGGGTGAGAACCCACCAGTGACTGGAGCACCTCAACCTTGGGCGGTCTTTGAGAGTTGTTTGAGCTAATAAAGGCCAGATCGGGTTGGTGTTGGCTACTGGTGCATTGAACACTTGAGGGATCAGGGTAGCTGGTGCTAATGGGCAGACAAACTGATGGTTTGGAGAAGGATGGTGGAGGCCACATTTGACCAACAAGGTACCTTTTAAAAGTGGGTTTCTCAAGGATGCAATCTCCTTCTTCTGGGGTAGCCATAAGAGGCGTGTTTTAATGTCACCTAGTTGGGCAGTCTCCAAGTCCGGGCCCTGGATGATACCCCTATTTGAAACCAGTTCCACCCATCATTTCAAGTGGGTGGCCTTATAGTATTGTTCTATATCTGGAAGTCCAAGGTTTTTCTTATGGATCAGAACAGAGTGTGCCAGCCGTGGTTTACCATTTTTCCACAGAAAAGTGGAAAAGGGACATCTGATCTTAAGGAAAAAGGATTTAGAGAGGTAAATAGGGATGAGGGATAGGGTATAAAGATATAAGGGGAGGATATACGTCTGTAAAATATTCTTCTGGCCCATCCACTAAAGGTAGGGTGGGTTGTAAGAACGTAGTGTTTCGGTCAATTCCCATAGAAGAGGGACATTGTTGGATTCAAAAAGCTTGGGAAGTTCTTTGGGGACTCGTATACCTAAATATTTCATGGAGACTGAGGGCCATATGAAGGGGGTTAGTTTTTTTTAATGTCTGGGGTGGCATTGATAGGCAAAGAGATGTTTAGTACCTCTGACTTTGTATAATTTACCCTGAAGTTCAATACCTCTCTGAACAATGACAGAACCTGTAGAACCCCTGGCAGAGAACTATCTGGGGTTTGTAAGCAGTAGCAGAAGATCATCTGCAAATGCAGAGGTTAAGTGGACATGAGAGCCTACCTTTAAGCCTGAAATCTCAGGGTCCTGTCTAAAGCTCTGGAGGAGTGTCTCTATAGTCAAGACAAATAAAGATGGCGACAGGGGGCAGCCCTGACGTGTCCCGTTTGTTCTTAGAAAAAGGGGGAGAGAGAGTGCCATTGACCTTAACCCAAATGTACTGGGTAGTGTAGAGAGAGAAAATTGCCGTTATTAACTGCGGAGGGAAATTAAATTTAATCAAGGTATGTTCCATAAAATCCCACGTCAAAAGCCTTTTCCGGCATCGGTACCCAGTAAAAGCATTGGGGTGTTGGTATTGTGTGCATGTTGGATAGTATTAAGAACCCTAATAACGCTGTGCCTCCCCTCTCTTCCGCTCACAAAACCTGTTGGGTTTATTAATTTTGGTACCAATAAATATTTATTAATATGTCTTGTACATCCTTGGCGTGCTGTCAAACTTGGTTTATAAAAGGAAAGGGCTATAGCTGAACATTGGACCAGTTATGTAGATTGGAGTATTTTGTCTGGCACAAGTCAAAAGTAGATAACCAGAAAATTAGAGTATATCATTTTTTGTAGACTTAATTTCGTGTTATACTTAGCACCTAAAATAATTTTTACCACCTATCCATTGCATCTATTTGCTATGAAGCTGGAGAGGCACTAGACTAGCATATGGCTGCCTAGAGTCACGTGCAGTCCCTAAAGCCGGAGGCTGGCACAATCTCTAGTGTTAACAGTATGAGACATTTAGACAGTTTTCTCTCACTTGAGGAGCACTTCTTCATCTCAGAGCAGCTGTTTCTTGTGTCGAGGTGTCGTGGGGTGGAGTAAATTAAGAATATACGGTACAGGACAATCACTAATGATATAGCAGATAAACGCAGCTCTAGCAAATCACCCAGGAAAGAAAGGCTCGCAGATGGATTGAAAACAATGAACATTATTCCTAAAAAGGAAGTTTATTGCTCAGTTTCTTGAGCCGCGCGGTTTGGACTGTTTTATGTTAGTAGGACAAAGACTAAACAGACCTTCATATTTTCAGTATTAACTACTAAAAATGAAAAATTGATTGTTTACTCTCATAGAGGAAAGAAAGGCCTCTGAAATACAGCAGCTTCTGGAGGAAAGAGCAAGGCAATTCTATACTTATGGCATCTTATTGTATGGTTACAGTGGAAAAAAAGTAAGTGTAATTACCTGGATATCTGGATATAATTATAAAATGTATATAAAAAGACAAACACAATGTAACTTAATTAATGACACACTAACAGTTGTACCATTTATATCTTTTATTAAAGGATATTTTTTTATTTGACTGTGCTACAGGGGAAAAATAACTGTAGTTCATAATATAGTCTCTGTACCTGTGTTTGATGGCAGGTTTTGCAATTCTTATGTGATCTTTGCCCCAATGTTTATTTTTAGCAGCATACAAAATGGATGCTGCCTCAGCTTTTCTAAGGTTACAGTGCAGCCTGTGACATCACTAGTCAGGTGTTGAAAGGGAGCCTGTCTGCTTCAATGGGTGGAGCGACCGCTGGGTGGGAGAGGGATCATTCTCCACAGGGCTGCAGGAAATTGCAGTTTCATGAACAGCAGTCATAGCTCAGGTGTGCTGCAATGGGTGAGGTGGAAGATGTGTAGAAGGAAACAAAGTGACCTCACACTTACAAACAAGGGATCCTGGGACTTATAATTGGAAAGAAAGAAAGCAGCAGCAGCATTAAAGGGGACTCAAAACACAGCCATTAAGCCCCAAGACAAGTACTGATCCTTCCTAAGCATGTCCTTTATTGTCTGGCAGGTGAGTACTAAAATCACCTTATGGGGTATAGCCCCTTTAAGCATGTTTAGTAAACACCTAGAGTGCAAGGAGAAAAAGTTAGTAAGTCCCTTTATTAGGCTATAGATCGCCTTTAGTAATTATCACCTTCATCAAATATTCCTGTATTTGTAAACAGAATGTAAACATCTTTAGGGTACGTTCACACATACATGATCCTGCGCAGATTTGATGCGCAGGATTTGTAAATGCAGATTAGAAGTTGTGTTCAGTCATTTAGTTTACAATGAAATCTGCAGCAGAAAATCCTGTGCATCAAATCCTGCGCATCAAATCTGCTTATGTGTGAACGCACCCTTAGGTAGGAATTTCATGGAAAGATGTTTCAGTCCATCCACATTTCTTGTGTGCACGGCCCACTTCAAGTCATGCCACAGAATCTTAATATATTTAAATGGTACCTCACAGTTGAGGCAGGTGGCAGGATCCCAACTCAAAACACCAGCAAGTCCATTCTCTACGGCTAAAGCCAGCGGTATACAGAATTGCTGGAAGTCTTCTAGACTTGCAATGTAAGACTATGAGAATTCTGACATTTACGTATACCGTTGGCTTTAGTGACAGAGAACAAAATTGCCTCCCAAATTGTTTCCCAAACCAGGCTGAATAACCCATCTTTCCTTCAGAAGGAGGAAAACTGTCTTTCTACTAGGTAGCCACCCTGTAAGTCAGTGTCTGACACATAAAAGGGCCTTGAAACATGACTAGGAATATTAGCCAAAATAAAACATCTATACACAATTGTTTCTGGATTATTTAAAACAAAGCTTTTCTCCCTGCACTGTGGATGTTTTCCCAATGTGCTCAATAAAAGACATACATTAGTCTAGTTAGAATTTGGTCTTAAATGACAATCAGACCATATTTTATTAGTAGTCAATGCAGAAATAAGGTAATCCCTTGAAAAGAGGGATAGGTGTGGCCAGGGGTTGGCAATGCCCCCGTGCCACTATGTCTATCTCCTTCAAGTCAGCGCTGGGACCTCTGTGTGATTGACACACAGCTCCTCAGTGCATGCGCCCTCCATCTGTTGTACGTGCCCACTGTGACATCTGAGCTAGTGTTGGCTCCCGATGCCCAAAAACTGCCATAAAGTTGCTAAAGGTAGGTTTACAATTGTAAATACCTTTGACATACTGCTATTAGATAAAGGGGGTAATGTCTCAGGACTGTTGCGCTTTAATAAAGGTTATTTGATTCTAGATATTTTGATTACTCAAAAAATGTTATGATTGTTAAAATTCAAATTACAATTATAAAATTACAATTTAAATTATTATTTGAAAATTGTTAGTACATACAAATATATCAAATATGAGTATGTTTTATAAAATATTCTATTGCAGCACTTTTTATTTGTACATTAAAACCATATTAAAATCTGAATAAACGTAGTGAAGTACCAGATCCTACCACTAGGTGGCACAAAAACGAATGTGAATAAATAAATTGTGTTTGTAAATGTACATTCACAATACTAACCATTGACTACCCAGTGAGAATTTAAAGGGAACCTGTGACCCACTCCATGCTGCCCCCCAAGTGCAGTATGTCATAGTTGTAGGCATTCCAGTTTCTACACACAATTTGTCTGTTATGTATGAATACGCTGTAGTTTGGCGCCAAGCTTATGTTTTAGCATGATGTAGGGGACAGATGCCTTTTCAATAATTAATTCTAAAAATGTGAAATTTCAAAGATCACGTAAATTTTTCCACTCTGCATTATAGACATCAATGGATACTACAGTTATCCATTTGCTAGAAGAAAAATGCACTACTTTATGGTCTGTTTGATTTAACACCCTCCCTGTAATACTTTATTGTGTGTGTGTGTGTATGTATATATATATATATATATATATATATATATATATATATATGTATATGTGTATATATATATATATATATATATATATATATATGTGTGTGTGTATAGTGAAATTAAATCGTGGGAAAAGTCCACGTAAGAAAGTTGTTATCTCCAGGGGCCCCAGAGGCAGACACATGGGATGCCTCTACGCCATTGTTTTCCAAACAGTGTGTCATAAGCTGTTGCAAAACTACAACTCTCAGCATGCCCAGGCAGCCTTTGGCTCTATGCCATATACAGTCCGGGCTCTATGCCATATACTTCACACATACTGAGTGTTTTGCTCAAAAACCCTTGGACCTTGGCACCAGCCATCCTCACATTCAGTTGTACAAATGTCATCCAATTCTGCTAATACCCCTTGGTACGTCAGATGTCTTCTGAATCTGAAACAGCTCTTCTTTGTAAGGACCCTAGATATACAGTATCCTCTTTTTTGACTATTACTTTCGGGGGGTGTTGGCTAGATTGGGGGTCAAAAGCAGATATTAAAACATGTGCTTTAACCCCTCAAGGACTCAGCCCATTTTCACCTTAAATGGGCACAGTCAGATTGATATGTTGTAAAGCATGTATAACCAATAGGTTTTGCAATTGCTGTCATTAGAAAATTTTCTGTATTTCATACTGAAAAAGCCAGTCAAACAACTGTCCCCCCTGCCTGCTTGGACACATACTAGTCCTGCTGTGTCCATGCGTCATCACCTATGTCATGGACACACTTCCTTGATTGACAGCTGTGAGTGCAGGGCTCACAGCTGGAGGAAAAATCCTCCCACTCTCAGCTTGTGTCCCGCTACTGTCAGTGAGGACAAGCTGGGAGTTGTAGTTTTGCTAATGCTAGGGGAGATGTTAGCAGACACCATACTGAGAGAGGGGGCGGAGACCTGCACAGTGAGGCCACGCCCCTCCCTTTGAGAGGAATTCAGACTAGTGAGCTAAATTAAAAGTGTAATAAAAAAATAAATAAAGGTGCTAGACACATAAAAATTAGATGTACATGGTCAGGATTAGGAACTGAGTGGTATATAAAAAATGTTTTTTTTTTTTGGATCTGACAGGTACACTTTAAGGACTCAAAACAATCTTCGTTTTTACACTTTTGTTTTTTCCTCCTCACTTTTAAAAATCATAACGTATTCAATTTTGAACCTGCAGAGCCATATAAGGGCTTGTTTTTTGCATCACCAATTGTACTTTGTAATGACATTCTTAATTTATAACATAATCTGCGGCGAAACAAAAAATAAATTATTTGTGGGGTGAAATGAAACCCCCCCGCCATTTTGCAACTTTTTGGGGCTTCCGTTTCTACGCAGTGCACTTTTTGGTAAAAAGGACCCATTGGGCCTCATTTACTAAGAGTGTTGTGTTTTTACTAGTGGAAAATCTTGTTTCAGACTTGCAGGACTCCACCTTATTTACTATGGGGATCACAGGTTTTTTGACCAGCTTTTCCTAGGTGGAAATTTCCAGCCATTTATCCACATGATTTTTTGTGAATTCAATAGTAAATACGTTGGATTGTGAAACCACGTCCCCTTTTTTTGTCTGGCCATGCCCCCTTTATGGAAGACCACGCCCATTTTTGCTTTTCACAGTGCAATGTCGGGTTTGTCAGATTTTGCGCACAATGTCGCACACTGGTGCACACTGGCACAGACATATCGCAGACACTCTGCACCAAAATAACCTGACAAAAACTGGTCGGTTTCAGCTAAGTAAATGAGGCCCATTATCTTTATTCTGTAGGTCCATACTGTTACAGGGATACCCAATATGGTATATGAAGTGACCAAAAATTCACAATTTTGGACTTTGGTATTTTTTTACTTGTATGCCATTGACCGTGTGATTTAGCTAACCTTATATTTTAACCTTTTGCATTCACTTCCAGGCAGTGGAAGAGAGAGATGGATTGTGGTAAATATAAAAGCAAGTACACTAGCAATTGTTTGAGCTAGCGATTGTGTGTCTGTATACAAGAGTGTGACGTATAACAGTGAGTGTAAGTATAAAAGTGAGAGGGACTTAAAATTAAAGGAATACTGTAAGAAGTATTGTGAACATTGTTAAGTGCATTTCTGTGTTTTTTTTTTCCTTCTCTTTCTCTGTCTGGGAGGAATACAGGTGGAGAGGGGTGGAGTAGTTAATTCATTATCAGCTAATAAATTGCAGCTTCTAACAGCCAGCTATCCTTTGCATTCACTTCCAGGCAGTGGAAGGGAGAGGTGGATTGTGGTAAATATAAAAGCAAGTACACTTGCAATTGTGTGTCTGTATATAAGAGTGTGATGTATACAAGTAAATGTAAGTATAAAAGGGAGAGGGACTTTAAATTAAGGGACTTTAAATTCACGGAGTTTAATTGAAATATTTGATTTTTTTTTTTTAACTGTTCATTTTTGCAATCCCCAAATCTAGTATGGCCTCCATGTTGGAAAATGCAGTCCAGTGTACATCTTGAACAATGTATGCAATCCTTGAACAGCAGTTTGAGGGTGCATATTGTTGTGCGAGTTGTTCATTTGGAAGCCCAGATCCTGGCTCTAGAGGAGCAGCTGGCAACACTGAGATGCATTGACAACCTGGAGAGTGAGCAAGCACTCTCTGGGGTAGGGGTGGGGGAGGATAGTGGGACGGAGGTGCAGGACAGTCAGGCAGTTAGCTGGGTTACAGTTAGAAAACGGGGTAGAGGGAAAAGTGTCAGGGAGGCTAGTCCTGAACTGGCACACCCCAACAAGTTTGCCCGATTGGCAGATGAGGGGGGGGTGCCATTTCAGAGCTAGCAATACTGCAGCAGGACTCTGCCTCTGACCACCAGGGGGGGTCTGCTCCAGTAAGGAGGGAGGGAGGAGTGCAGGGCAGGCCAGATAGGTACTGGTAGTAGGAGACTCAATTATTGGGGGGACAGGGCGATCTGTCACAAAGACTGGGATCGCTGAACAGTCGGGGGGGGGGGGGGGGGGGGCGGCACCCTACTGGACTTAATATTAATCAACAGACCTGACAGAGTAACTAATGTGCAAGTAGAAGGATATCTAGTAAATTGTGATCATAATATAATACATTATAATTTGTTGTTCAATAAGGGAATCTCTCGAGGGGCCACAAAAACAATGAACTTCAGGAAGGCAAAGTTCGATCAACTCAGAGAAGCCCTTAACAATATAAAATGGGATAATGTCCAGCCAGATGTGTGCCACACACCTGGCCGGAAGAAGCGTCGGCTGACGCGAAACTAGTTGCCACCTGTGGTGTGCCCCTGTGTCTGAGAGTGGCTGATCTCACTCCCTGCTCCATGAATTTCTTGTTTCTGTAACAACTGCATCATATCTCATGGAATAAAAGATTATCTTACCTGGGACATCAAGCCTGGTGAGTGTGATTCATTTTTTGCCTTTTTGTTATCCTGTTTGCTTGGATTATACTACTACCATTGAAGCCGCACCACTCACTAGGTCCATTTCAGCAGTATGTTACTACAGGAGGCAGCTGACACTATTTGATTATAAGGACTGGTACAATTTGTTGCACTGGCAGTGCCTGATGGCTATTTTCTTCCTTTACTACTGTGTTATAATTTACAAATCTGTTTAACTTTTTGGCGCCAGTTGATTTAAAAAAAAAAAAATGTTTTTTTACCGGATTACCCCTTTAAAGGTAGAACTAGTCACCTCATCACAGCAAGGGTCTAAAATTACATGTGGTATCCCGGTACCGTATTGCATATCGTACTTAGTGTGGTGGTCCCCAAAGTCAGAGTAACTACGCTCAGGTAGGATCCCCCAGGTGCGACAGCCCCTAGTCGCCTCTTCTCTACTCTAATTCCATACTGTTAATACATGTACATATTTGGCAATAATGTATATTTAATATAATGGATAGTACTTACCTTGTTTAGCATTGCAGGACCTTCGGTCATGTGACCATGTTAATATCCTCTATGGTATATAATATAATCCTTTGTAATGATGATTGACACAAGTATTGGACCAATTAGCACTAGTCCAGCCCCTGCCCATATAAGGGAGCTGTAGCCAATTATCACTCACTTGGGTTGCTGCTCTCGTGGATGCCGGACTAGCAGGACGGATCTGCGCAACTTGCAAAGACACGCTAGGCCTGAAAACCTACCAGCCTCAGCGGAACGTAAACCGTGAGTTCTAAACTACCCCCGCTAAAGCTAGCGTGACTACTGGACCGCAACTAAATCCTCTAAATCCAGTGGAACAGCACATATCCTAAAGACTCTAAATTGCTAAAGTCCCAACCTTTGTCAATCTCCCAAGAAAGCTTGCATGTATAGCAACTGTTCCGGTTATTAAGCGTGCATAAAATCTTCAGTAAAAGTTACAACTGTTTCAGCAAACTCTCCGGTTGTGGACATTCCATTATTATCTACCTCCCTATCGCTCTTGGGAAGGGTGGCGGTAGGACAAGCATTACTGAGGAGCCCTCACTCTGGCGTCACGAATAGCAAGGGTTATCAAGCAACCTTTAGTCACCGCACAGCTACACTCCCCATACCCTACTCCCCCAGGCTATCACATACAGAACCATGGAAAGTGTTCATATTAAATGTGACCTCTCTTTGCATTCATGTGTAAATGACTTTAAGGTGAGAATGCTCAGGCACCAATGTGCAGCATAGCTGAGCCAGAAGCTATAGCTATGTAACTTGTTGATGTGAGCGATGGTTTCCCTGATCTGTTAATATTATGTAAGCCCCATACATATTTCCATTACAGTTTATTTTTCCTGTTGGAGAGCTGTCTGGATACAAAAGATGCAGGCGCATGATGACCTATAGTTTATCCAAAACAGTATGAAATGGTGAATGGGAATATTAAGTATTTATCGTTCTGCTCCCTGTGTGTCAGATGGTAGAATTCCTTTATCACATTGCAGATTACTGTCAGGAGAGAAGTCACATAGGACGGCCAATATAAACACAGGCAGTTTATTATTTCCAAATGATGATGGATAAATGATTGTAGACTGAAAGCTTTTGCAGTGTCTAAAACTTGTACTTGATTAAACAGGAAAAAAAACATGCACTTATGGCAATATGCATAATAAAGGTTCTAGAAATCTAGATAAAGGGTGCTCCAGGAAAGTACATATATAAAAACAGATCCAAAACCTCCATACTACCTAGATATGTTCCCTGTAAATGATCTGGACTGATATGCATGACTCCTGTGGCCTGTGTTGACTTCTCTGGCTGCTTGATATTCTTTGTCATCCTTCCCTCCTCTTACACATGAACACTAAATTTCCCTGCGGTCATTGCAGCTCTGTTCTCACTGTCATCCAGCTCCTCACAGCTCCCTCTCTGAGAGCAGCCCCACCCTCCTATTTTGTGAGCAGAGATATATAGTGTCTGATTGGCCAAGGCTGCACACACCTCCCAGCTAAAGGAAGCATGACTCATCAGTGCATGGCAGAAACCACATGTTATGTGTCTCTCAGGAGGGTGGGGGCTTCTTTCAGAGAGGGACTTGGACAGAGACACAGAGGATGGCTGGATGCCTGCATATAAGTGATAAATGAAACAGAGGACACTGTGCTATATATCTAATAAATGATAGTTAAACAATCAAATAGGTTGGAAAGAGAAAATGATGGGCTATGAGTTTAGTTCCCCAGAGTACCCCTTTAATAGGGTCCATTACTACAGCGGTAATAACCTGCACAGGGCAACTCATTGCAATCTCACCTCTTTATGCTGACTACAGGACCTGCTTGGCCATGGTTAAAAAGGGTTGTCCAGCCCCAGAAAAAAACATAGTAAACTGAGGGTGACATAAAAATGAAGTCACACTCTCCTGCAGCTGCCAGTCGGACAATCCCAGTCCCCACTCATCATTCTGGTTTCTGTGACATTTCAATGCATAGTTTTAAAAAAGCTGCCAGGAGTTGGGTAACTAGTCATTGCGACAGTTTTTGGTAGCTGCTTTCTGCCCAACCAGCCCTGAGTGATGCATCTCTTCCTATATACAAATAGAACATAGCGCGCCCGACCCGCATTATAGAAAGGGAGTGGACAGGTACGCCCTTTGTCCCCAACAGGTCAAAGATACAACACATTTTATAATGCAATACACTGCAGAACATATGTACAGGGGGGAAACAGGTGCAAGGGGCCCTGGGGACACTGAAGGAGGCTGTCTGACAGGGCAGCAAGTGTACGGGGCAACATTTCCCATACTGGGCCACCACATAGGCTATTTATATGTCATGCAACCAAGAATGGTAGACAAATAAACATGAAGATAACCTTTGCTGCAGAGCCATGTTGTTGTCTTTAAAGGGGTACTCCACAGTATTCTGAACTAAATGTTCCAAATGCTGTTTTCACGCTGCGGTGGTTGGCCATGCCCCTCGTGACATCACGGCCACGCCCCCTCAATGCAAGTCTATGAGGTAGCATGACAGTCATCATACCCCCTCCCATAGACTTGCATTGAGGGGGCGTGGCCATGACATCACGAGGGTCGTGACCGATCACTGCAGTGCAAAAACAGCATTCGGAACATTTATTTCTGAATATTGGCCAGTGGGGTACCTCTTTAATATATTTTCTGCTGTTTAGCCATAAAACAACTACAACAGGTTGTAGTCTTTTGGCATTAAAGAGGTACTCCAGTGCTTAACCCCTTAATGACGCAGGACGTATATTTACGTCCTGCGCCGGCTTCCGCAATATGAAGCGGGATCCAGCTGCGATCCCGCATCATATCGCGGCGGTCCCGGCGCTCATCAACGGCTGGGACCCGCGGCTAATACCACACATCGCCGATCGCGGCGATGTGCGGTATTAACCCCTTTAGAAGCGGCAGTCAAAGCTGACCGCCACTTCTAAAGTGAAAGTGACCCGGCTGCTCAATCGGGCTGTTCGGGACCGCCGCGGTGAAATTGCAGCTGACAGGTCACCGGGAGGGCCCTTACCTGCCTCCTCTGTGTCCGATCGGCGAATGACTGCTCCGTGCCTGAGATCCAGGCAGGAGCAGTCAAGCGCCGATAACACTGATCACAGGCGTGTTAATACACGCCTGTGATCTGTGTAAAAGATCAGTGTGTGCAGTGTTATAGGTCCCTATGGGACCTATAAAACTGCAAAAAAAAGTTTCAAAAAAAAGGGTTAATAAAGGTCATTTAACCCCTTCCCTAATAAAAGTTTGAATCACCCCCCTTTTCCCATAAAAAAAATAACAGTGTAAAAAAAAAAAAAAAAAAAAAAAACATATGTGGTATCGCCGCGTGCGTAAATGTCCGAACTATAAAAATATATCATTAATTAAACCGCACGGTCAATGGCGTACGCGCCAAAAAAATCCAAAATAAAAAAAGCGCATTTTTGGTCACTTTTTATACCATTAAAAAGTGATCAAAAAGTCCGATCAAAACAAAAATCATACCGATAAAAACTTCAGATCACGGCGCAAAAATTGAGTCCTCATACCGCCCTGTATGTGGAAAAATAAAAAAGTTATAGGGGTCAGAAGATGACATTTTTAAACGTAGAAATTTTCCTGCATGTAGTTATGATTTTTTCCAGAAGTGCGACAAAATCAAACCTATATAAGTAGGGTATCATTTTAACCATATGGACCTACAGAATAATGATAAGGTGTAATTTTTACAGAAATATGCACTGCGTAGAAACGGAAGCCCCCAAAAGTTACAAAATGGTGTTTTTTCTTCGATTTTGTCGCACAATGATTTTTTTTTCCGTTTCAACGTGCATTTTTGGGTAAAATGACTAATGTCACTGCAAAGTAGAATTGGCAACGCAAAAAATAAGGAATAATATGGATTTTTAGGTGGAAAATTGAAAGGGTTATGATTTTTAAAAGGTAAGGAAGAAAAAACAAAAGTGCAATAACAGAAAAACCCTGAGTCCTTGTGAGGTTAAACATCTTATCCCCTATCCAAAGGATAGGGGATAAGATGCCTGATCGCGGGAGTCCCGCAGCTGGGGACCCCCAGGATCATGCACGCGGCACCCCGTTTGTAATCAGTGCCCGGAGTGTGTTCGCTCCGGGACTGATTACCGGCGACCGCAGGGCCGGCGGCGTGTGACGTCACGCCTCCGCCCCCGTGTGATGTCACGCTCCCCCCCTCAATGCAAGCCAATGGGAGGGGGCGTGATAGCGATCACGCCCCCTCCCGTAGGCTTGCATTGAGGGGCGGAGCGTGACGTCACACGGGGGCGGAGGCGTGACGTCACACGCCGCCCACCCTGCGGTCGACCATAATCAGACCCGGAGCGAACACGCTCCGGGCACTGATTACAAACGGGGTGCCGCGTGCATGATCCCGGGGGTCCCCAGCTGCGGGACTCCCGCGATCAGGCATCTTATCTCCTATCCTTTGGATAGGGGATAAGATGTTTAAGCACCGGAGTACCCCTTTAAGGGCTTATTCATGCTTCAGTCAAACTTGGTGTCTTCCCATAAATCATATATGGAAATGGATGCCCGCAGAGGGTGTGTTCTTCTAGCATAACAAGTAAAGGTCACCGTACACATAACGTGTCAGCTAAACACCTGTTCTGACAGCGATCTTTCCTGGTCACCCCATACACATGAACACTCTGCTCAGGGGAGTGGCGCAGGGTGGATGGTGTAAGGCACTGACAGACGGCTCTAGTGGCAGCTCCCCAAGAACATAAGGATCGGGCAGTTGAAATTTAACAATTCCACTCATTCTCTCATCCAATATCATCTGCTTGGGGAAGCCAGGAAGCTTCCATATCCATTAGATGGTCATCTGACCCTGCCGAAATCAGGGGATTTGGCTGACACATGTCTATTGTGTATATTTCACTTTACTAAAATTAAAGTGTAATGTTTTTACCTTTCCAGTGCCATCACTTCTTCTCCTCCATCCCTCTACATCAAAACAAGAGGAGGACTATTCAGAGGAGGAAGAGGAGATATCAGCTTATCAATGACCTCAGTGTAACACATAAGCTTCTGTACTCTGTTTTGGCTTGATGTTTTTTTTTCTGACTATTTTCATATCCACTCCATAAGACTAAGTTTACACTTGGTTTTTCTTTGCAAAAATGCCCCAAAAAAACGCCCTTTCTGCCGCAAGGCTTTTTTTTTTTTTTTGGGTGAAAAATTGCTGTGGCCAGATGTTAGCTGCAAGTCAATTGGGAACTGCAAAAAGCCATATCCACATATGGCGTTTTTCAGTTTGACTATTGTTTTATCCTTTTGGAATTTTTTCACTCCTCTTTGGGGTTTTCCTGCTCCTTGGCAGTTTTTCAAAATTGCAGCATGTTGAGACTATGGCGCTTTTTCACAGAAATCATGGCGTTTTTCTACCACAGAAGTCTATGGGAGTGAAAAACGCCATGTGGGTTTAATAAATTAATGTGATTGGACAGGGACATAAAAATGTAGCTGACAATATTAAAAATGGATAAAAGGGCCATGTAATTGTAAAAATAGTATACTTTTAAAATTAATTTTGTGAAACTTTTTATTAATTTATTTTAATTATGTATTTTACAAAGTGTGTGTTTTTTTTTACTTTATTCTCTTTATTTTATACATTATTTAGGTACTACTACTCACAGCATGGAACAGACTGTTCCATGCTGGGAGCTGTAGTACCTGTACTTATAGACAGATTGCAGCAGGTGTCACTTCTGACACCTGTTGTGATCCTCCCGTATAATCTACAGAAGCTTGTGGCACGGCCGCACTTCTCCATCTTCCTGCCAGACATTGTACTCTCTTCACATCACAGATTCATATTTGGTGCTGAGAGTTGTGATTGGCCGGATGGTTCCGGCCAATCACAACTCTCAGCGGCAGATATGAACGTGTGATGTGAAGAGAACTTCACATCACAGAGTACAGTGCTGGGCAGGGGAGCAGAGAAGTGTGGTCATGCAGTCCACTTCTGTAGAGTCGGAGTGACACCTGCTGCGATCTGTCTATGAATGCAGGTACTACAGCTCCCAGCATGGAGCAGAATGGGCAGCAGTACCAGCAGTAAGTGCAGATCGCAGCAGGTGTCACTCCTGACACCCATTGTGATTGTCCTCTATATTGCTGAGATGAGGAGCGGCTCTCTTCTGAGCTCTGCATCTCTCTACTGTATACGGCCGGCCAGTGATGAGTATAGGAATTCACATCACTGATTCATATATGCCGCTCAGAGCAGTGATTTGCCGGCACCATCTGGCAAATCACTGCTCTGAGCGGCAAATAGGAATGAATAATGTGAATTTCTATACACATCACTTGGTTGGCCCGGAGTTCAGAGCAGAGATGCTAGTGCTGTAGAAAGCCGCTCCGCATCTCTGCAATATAAAGGACGATTGCAATGGGTGTCAAGAGTGACACCTGGGGAGATTTGTCTATTAGTACAGGTACTACAGCTCCCAGCATGGAACAGTCTCAATGAATAAAATAAAGAGAACAACGTTAAAATTTTTTTTTTTTTTTTTAAAACACACTTGATAAAATACATAATTAAAATACATTATTAATATACAGGTTTACAAAATAAATTCAAAAAGATATTATTTTTACAATTAAAAGGCCCCTTTATACATTTTTTATATTGTCGGCTACATTTTTATGTCCCTGCCCACTCACATAAATTGGACCCTGTTTGAAAATTAATAAAAATTTTGTTCTAAAAAATATTTATTTTGTTACCAATTCGTTAACTAATTTAATGCAAGAAAAACGCCAAAATGCAGGAAAATGCATTGGTGTTTTTTCTGCTGTTTTTGCTTGCATTTTTTATTTCATCTGATTCTGCTACCGGACATTTAGCTTTTTTGACAGTTCTCAAGTCTATCCGGTTGCACAGTCTGCATGGCCTATCACCACCCAAGAACCATCCAAGTAAATTGACTGTCACTAAACTCGTAGTCATGGTTGGTGTTTTAGGTGACTTGTGCTGTCCATTTGATTCTTTGATTCTTCAGAACAGTATAAAAAGTCTAAACACATACTCTAGTGAGTCTAGTATAGCATAATAAATCATACTTATCATGACGTTTAAGATGATGATCCAGATGTGGGTCATCCTCTGACCCTTATTAATGATTAAGCTTTAGCCCCTAGACGCCATTACACTATTCACTGACTAGATTTAGAACAAAATATATAATTTGTTTTATACATTTTACTAATTCATTCTATCCTCAAATAATCACGTTAAATCCACACGTCTCCTGGAACATACCTTAGAAAATGATTTCTTTCTGCTAGGTTGAAGGACACATTTAAATACTCTGTTGCTGACATACAATGTTTGAGGAATAATATACAGATAAGATAAGGCTGAAAACATTCCAAACTAATTATTTTTTGCTGAAACTTTGATGAAGCGCGTTGGCGATAATCCAAAAGTCATAGTAGGTTACATGACTGAGGTGATCTCCAGCCCTATGATAACATTAATTGCGTTCTATAGAATTACCCTCCAAGACCGCGCTGGGGCATATCATTCAACATTCACGCTGGTCTCATAGGAAAACTGGATTCGATTGGACTTGAGAATCCAAACTATAGATCTATGCAGGTTGCAAACTTTGCAGAAAGTTTGATATTTAGATTTCTCTTTTTGTTTATAGCGGGTGTGCCAAAATATGCCAATCGTAGAAAGCAATTTTAGCCTGTAACTAACCTTATTCAAATCAATAACTTAGGCGTATAATGCCAGACAAGAGATGCCATTTATCACCAACAAAGAACCCTGTGTCAGCAAACAAAGGTTCTTCTTGAGGTCTTCAGCTGCTAGTCATTACTTAGTAATCATTTTATTACTTTTGTCTTTTTATCATACATTTGCACATTATTTGTCATACGTTGACTATAAAGCTTGGTTCATGACTTCATGACTGGGCTGAGATGATGTGGTCAGAGGGTGGTAGTGTGCTGCACAGCCACGAACCACGTGGTAAAACTGCACACAGTTTATCATAAATTGCCACAGATTCACTGTGATTCGCCTGTGCCTGCACATGTTGCAAAATAACAAGAATTTCTGATAAAATACATTGTCGGCTCCTTTTGAACTTCTTACAAATCACTACTCTTAAAGGGGTACTCCACTGCCCCAGCGTTCAGAACATTTTGTTCCGAACGATGGGTGTGAGCTGCGGGGGTCATGACGTCACGCCACAGCCCCTCAATGCAAGTCTATGGGAGGGGGCATGGTGGCTGCCACGCCCCCTCCCATAGACTTGCATTGAGGGGGTGTAGTGTGACATCACGAGGGGCATGGCCGTGAAGTCACAACCCCCGCAGCCCGCAACCAGTGTTCAGGACTAAATGTTTCAAACGCTGGGGCAGTGGAGTACCCGTTTAAAGCCTTCTCTTATGAAGTCTTCACTAACACCGAACTGCAGATACGAAAGAACCCTGTGGCACACCACTTGTAATCAGTGTCTGCTTATAATGCACACCATTAACAACAACACTGCTATTTAACCTACAGCCAACTTCAAAAACAATTTTCTACAATTTATGATAAAATGCACCACAAGCTGTGCATAGTCTGGTATAGTCGAAGAAATTAATGAGGTTATTTAGGTCATGTGCCCTCAGTAAAGCCACATTGTTTTAGGTCCAACAAGTTGCAGATTTTTAGGTGGTCAGTTATCTTCTTTTTCAGAAGTTTTCATTACCTTTTTCTACTACAGATGTTTAAACTGTTGTCTGTTTGTCCAGTGAACTAAACATCCTGTGTATGGTGTAAAAAAAGATAATTAAGCAACTTACTAATATAATGTTATTAGCCATAGTGCAGAGATCTTTCATATCAGCTGCACATTTCTTGTAAGCTGTAACATCAAGTCACAGGCTCTGAAAGCACTCTGCTCTGTCCGCCTCGCCTGTCAGAACAGGGCAAGACCAGTGACACCATAAACAGGTTGTTTCTTTTGTCAGACAACCCCTTTAAGCTACCTGTCCTGTAGTTACCGAATTCCTCTCTACTATCATTATTGTAGATTGATACAACATTGACTGTTCTCCAAACATCAGCCATTAGGAGGGATTGGCTAAACAAATCAGTCAAGGGTGCAGCAATGACAGATAAAAGGGTAAATGAATATTGCTAATTTTAAAAGTTGTTCCCTATCCTCAAGGAACCTTTGGTTCTCACCAATCCTGAGAAAAAAAGGAAATCAATTGTCCCCTGAATAAATGGAGCGCAGCATGTGTGGGCTTTTGTGGCCAGAAAAATTCCTTTAGGCTGATGTCACATGCATGTCACGATGCCGGCTGGCAGGTAGTGGACCCTCTGTGCCAGAGAGGGATTGGCGTGGACCATGCTAGTGGACCGGTTCTAAGCCACTACTGGTTTTCACCAGAGCCCGCCGCAAAGCGGGATGGTCTTGCTGCGGCGGTAGTGACCAGGTCGTATCCACTAGCAACGGCTCACCTCTCTGGCTGCTGAAGATAGGCGCGGTACAAGGGAGTAGGCAGAAGCAAGGTCGGACGTAGCAGAAGGTCGGGGCAGGCAGCAAGGATCGTAGTCAGGGGCAACGGCAGAAGGTCTGGAAACACTGGCAAGGAACACACAAGGAACGCTTTCACTGGCACTAAGGCAACAAGATCCGGCAAGGGAGTGCAAGGGAAGTGAGGTAATATAGGGAAGTGCACAGGTGAAAACCCTAATTGGAACCACTGCGCCAATCAGCGGCGCAGTGGCCCTTTAAATCGCAGAGACCCGGCGCGCGCGCGCCCTAGGGAGCGGGGCCGCGCGCGCCGGGACAGAACAGACGGGGAGCGAGTCAGGTAGGGGAGCCGGGGTGCGCATCGCGAGCGGGCGCTACCCGCATCGCGAATCGCATCCCGGCTGGCAGCAGGATCGCAGCGCCCCGGGTCAGAGGACGTGACCGGAGCGCTGCAGCGGAGGGAGTGAAGCGAGCGCTCCGGGGAGGAGCGGGGACCCGGAGCGCTCGGCGTAACAGTACCCCCCCCCTTGGGTCTCCCCCTCTTCTTGGAGCCTGAGAACCTGAGGAGCAGACTTTTGTCAAGGATGTTGTCCTCAGGTTCCCAGGATCTCTCTTCAGGACCACAACCCTCCCAGTCTACTAAAAAAAAATTTTTCCCTCTGACCTTTTTGGCAGCCAAAATCTCCTTGACCGAGAAGACGTCCGAGGAGCCGGAAACAGGAGTGGGAGGAACAGATTTGGGAGAAAAACGGTTGAGGATGAGTGGTTTGAGAAGAGAGACGTGAAAGGCATTAGGGATACGAAGAGAAGGAGGAAGAAGAAGTTTATAAGAGACAGGATTAATTTGACACAAAATTTTGAAAGGACCAAGATAGCGTGGTCCCAACTTGTAGCTAGGGACACGGAAGCGGACATATTTAGCGGAGAGCCATACCTTGTCTCCAGGGGAAAAAACGGGGGGAGCTCTTCTTTTCTTATCCGCGAACCTCTTCATGCGTGAAGAAGCCTGTAAGAGAGAATTTTGGGTCTCTCTCCATATAATGGAAAGGTCACGAGAAATTTCATCCACAGCGGGCAGACCAGAGGGCAAGGGGGTAGGGAGGGGGGGAAGAGGGTGACGGCCGTACACCACGAAAAATGGGGATTTGGAGGAAGATTCAGAGACCCTGAAGTTATACGAGAATTCGGCCCATGGAAGGAGATCTGCCCAGTCATCCTGGCGGGAGGAAACAAAATGTCGCAAATAATCACCCAGGATCTGGTTAATTCTTTCTACTTGTCCATTGGACTGGGGATGATATGCAGAGGAAAAATTTAATTTAATCTTGAGTTGTTTACAGAGAGCTCTCCAGAATTTAGACACGAATTGGACCCCTCTATCCGAGACAATCTGCGTAGGCAACCCGTGAAGACGAAAAATGTGTACAAAAAATTGTTTAGCCAACTGAGGCGCAGAAGGAAGACCAGGAAGAGGGATGAAATGTGCCATTTTGGAGAATCGATCAACGACCACCCAAATAACGGTGTTGCCACGGGAAGGGGGTAAATCAGTAATAAAATCCATACCAATCAGAGACCAAGGCTGTTCGGGGACAGGCAGAGGATGAAGAAAACCAGCGGGCTTCTGGCGAGGAGTCTTATCCCGGGCACAGATAGTGCAGGCTCGCACAAAGTCCCCAACATCCGTCTCCAGAGTCGGCCACCAATAGAAGCGGGAGATGAGTTGCACAGATTTCTTGATGCCCGCATGACCTGCGAGATGGGAGGAGTGACCCCATTTGAGGATTCCGAGGCGTTGGCGTGGAGAAACAAAGGTCTTTCCTGGAGGAGTCTGCCTGATGGAGGCAGGAGAAGTGGAGATCAGGCAGTCAGGTGGAATGATGTGTTGCGGAGGGAGATCAACTTCTGAGGCATCCGAGGAACGAGAGAGAGCATCGGCCCTAATGTTCTTATCGGCAGGACGAAAGTGAATCTCAAAATTAAATCGGGCAAAGAACAGAGACCACCGGGCCTGGCGAGGATTCAGCCGTTGGGCCGACTGGAGGTAGGAGAGGTTCTTGTGGTCGGTGTAGATAATAACAGGAAATCTTGATCCCTCCAGCAGATGCCTCCATTCCTCAAGTGCTAATTTAATGGCTAGAAGCTCTCGATCCCCGATGGAGTAGTTCCTCTCCGCTGGAGAGAAGGTCCTAGAGAAAAAACCACAAGTGACAGCATGCCCGGAAGAATTTTTTTGTAGAAGAACAGCTCCAGCTCCTACTGAGGAGGCATCAACCTCCAATAGGAAGGGTTTGGAAGGGTCAGGTCTGGAGAGCACGGGAGCCGAAGAAAAGGCAGACTTGAGTCGTTTAAAGGAGTCTTCTGCTTGAGGAGGCCAGGACTTGGGATCAGCATTTTTTTTGGTTAAAGCCACGATAGGAGCCACAATGGTAGAAAAATGTGGAATAAATTGCCTGTAATAATTGGCGAACCCCAAAAAGCGTTGGATAGCACGGAGTCCGGAGGGGCGTGGCCAATTTAAGACGGCAGAGAGTTTGTCTGGATCCATCTGTAGTCCCTGGCCAGAGACCAAATATCCTAGAAAAGGAAGAGATTGGCATTCAAACAGACATTTCTCAATTTTGGCATAGAGTTGGTTGTCACGAAGTCTCTGAAGAACCATACGGACATGTTGGCGGTGTTCTTCTAGATTGGCAGAAAAAATTAGGATATCGTCCAGATATACCACAACACAGGAGTATAACAGATCACGAAAAATTTCATTGACAAAGTCTTGGAAGACGGCAGGGGCATTGCACAGTCCAAAGGGCATGACCAGATACTCAAAGTGTCCATCTCTGGTGTTAAATGCCGTTTTCCACTCGTCCCCCTCTCTGATGCGGATGAGGTTATAGGCGCCTCTTAAGTCCAATTTAGTGAAGATGTGGGCACCTTGGAGGCGATCAAAGAGTTCAGAGATGAGGGGTAAGGGGTAGCGGTTCTTAACCGTGATTTTATTAAGACCGCGGTAGTCAATGCAAGGACGTAGGGAGCCATCTTTTTTGGACACAAAGAAAAATCCGGCTCCGGCAGGAGAGGAGGATTTACGGATAAAGCCCTTTTTTAGATTCTCCTGGACGTATTCGGACATGGCAAGAGTCTCTGGGGCAGAGAGAGGATAAATTCTGCCCCGGGGTGGAGTAGTACCCGGGAGGAGGTCGATAGGGCAATCATAAGGCCTGTGAGGAGGTAGAGTCTCAGCTTGTTTTTTGCAGAAAACATCCGCGAAGTCCATATAGGCCTTAGGGAGACCGGTTACTGGAGGAACCACAGAGTTACGGCAAGGGTTACTGGGAACCGGTTTTAGACAGTTCTTGGAACAAGAGGACCCCCAACTCTTGATCTCCCCAGTGGACCAATCCAGGGTTGGGGAATGAAGTTGAAGCCAGGGAAGTCCAAGGAGAATCTCCGAGGTGCAATTGGGAAGGACCAAAAGTTCAATCCTCTCATGATGAGATCCGATGCTCATAAGAAGGGGCTCCGTGCGGAAACGTATGGTACAGTCCAATCTTTCATTATTTACACAATTGATGTAGAGGGGTCTGGCGAGACTGGTTACTGGGATGTTGAACCTGTTGACGAGAGAGGCCAAAATAAAATTTCCTGCAGATCCAGAGTCCAAGAAGGCCACTGTAGAGAAGGAGAAGGCAGAGGCAGACATCCGCACAGGCACAGTAAGACGTGGAGAAGCAGAGTAGACATCAAGGACTGTCTCACCTTTGTGCGGAGTCCGCGTACGTCTTTCCAGGCGGGGAGGACGGATAGGACAATCCCTCAGGAAGTGTTCGGTACTAGCACAGTACAGGCAGAGGTTCTCCATACGGCGTCGTGTCCTCTCTTGAGGTGTCAGGCGAGACCGGTCGACCTGCATAGCCTCCACGGCGGGAGGCACAGGAACAGATTGCAGGGGACCAGAGGAGAGAGGAGCCGAGGAGACGAAACGCCTCGTGCGAACAGAGTCCATATCTTGGCGGAGTTCCTGACGCCTTTCAGAAAAACGCATGTCAATGCGAGTGGCTAGGTGAATAAGTTCATGTAGATTAGCAGGAATTTCTCGTGCGGCCAGAACATCTTTAATGTTGCTGGATAGGCCTTTTTTGAAGGTCGCGCAGAGGGCCTCATTATTCCAGGACAATTCTGAAGCAAGTGTACGGAATTGTACGGCATACTCGCCAACGGAAGAATTACCCTGGACCAGGTTCAACAGGGCAGTCTCAGCAGAAGAGGCTCGGGCAGGTTCCTCAAAGACACTTCGGATTTCCGAGAAGAAGGAGTGTACAGAGGCAGTGACGGGGTCATTGCGGTCCCAGAGCGGTGTGGCCCATGACAGGGCTTTTCCGGACAGAAGACTGACTACGAAAGCCACCTTAGACCTTTCAGTGGGAAACAGGTCCGACATCATCTCCAGATGCAGGGAACATTGGGAAAGAAAGCCACGGCAAAACTTAGAGTCCCCATCAAATTTATCCGGCAAGGATAAGCGTATCCCAGGAGCGGCCACTCGCTGCGGAGGAGGTGCAGGAGCTGGCGGAGGAGATGACTGCTGAAGCTGTGGTAGCAACTGTTGTAGCATAATGGTCAGTTGAGACAGCTGTTGGCCTTGTTGCGCTATCTGTTGTGACTGCTGGGCGACCACCGTGGTGAGGTCAGCGACAACTGGCAGAGGAACTTCAGCGGGATCCATGGCCGGATCTACTGTCACGATGCCGGCTGGCAGGTAGTGGACCCTCTGTGCCAGAGAGGGATTGGCGTGGACCGTGCTAGTGGACCGGTTCTAAGCCACTACTGGTTTTCACCAGAGCCCGCCGCAAAGCGGGATGGTCTTGCTGCGGCGGTAGTGACCAGGTCGTATCCACTAGCAACGGCTCACCTCTCTGGCTGCTGAAGATAGGCGCGGTACAAGGGAGTAGGCAGAAGCAAGGTCGGACGTAGCAGAAGGTCGGGGCAGGCAGCAAGGATCGTAGTCAGGGGCAACGGCAGAAGGTCTGGAAACACTGGCAAGGAACACACAAGGAACGCTTTCACTGGCACTAAGGCAACAAGATCCGGCAAGGGAGTGCAAGGGAAGTGAGGTAATATAGGGAAGTGCACAGGTGAAAACCCTAATTGGAACCACTGCGCCAATCAGCGGCGCAGTGGCCCTTTAAATCGCAGAGACCCGGCGCGCGCGCGCCCTAGGGAGCGGGGCCGCGCGCGCCGGGACAGAACAGACGGGGAGCGAGTCAGGTAGGGGAGCCGGGGTGCGCATCGCGAGTGGGCGCTACCCGCATCGCGAATCGCATCCCGGCTGGCAGCAGGATCGCAGCGCCCCGGGTCAGAGGACGTGACCGGAGCGCTGCAGCGGAGGGAGTGAAGCGAGCGCTCCGGGGAGGAGCGGGGACCCGGAGCGCTCGGCGTAACAATGCATTTTTGTGGAAGATTGCCACTGCTGTTTTTGATGGAGTTTTTTTTGAGCCAAAGCCAGAAGTGGATCCAGCAGGAAGGAGAAGTAAATTTTGTTTCTTTATGTTTCCTATTCTTTTTGAATCCACTCCTGGCTTTGGGTTAAAAAAAAAAAAACTAACAAAAACTGCAACAAAATGCTGTGCGTGACATCAAACTAAGGATGAGGAGTGTGTGTATGTCTGACCACCCACAAGACTGAAAAATCATGGGAATATACCAGTGTTTCCCAACCAGGATGCCTCCAAGTGTTGCCAAACTACAACTCCCAGCATGTCCGGACAGCCTTTCGCTGTCCGTGCATGCTGGGAGTTGTAGTTTGGCAACAGCTGGTGGCATCTTGGAGTGTCCTCTCCTTTGTAAGCTGTAACATTACATCAAAGGCTCTGAAAGCAGTCTGCTCTATCCCTCCTTCCCTGTCAGAATGGGGATGAGACCAGTAATGTGAAGGGGGAGCTCATATTACTGCGTATTATATTTATGACTCATTAGATAAGGCAGCAGGAAGCTCCCTTTGATCCAGTCGGAAGTTTAATTCCTTTCTGCATATTTTCTATTCCTTTAGTATCACTTTGTGTGACATTAGCCAAATGAGTATGAGGAGCATGTGTGAGTTTGAATACACCAGTGTTTCCCATCCAGGGTGCCTCCAGCTGTTGCAAAACTATAACTCCCAGCATGCCTGGAAAGTTGAAAGCTGAAAAACACATGCATGCATTTAAAACTGTGCTAACAATGGTAAGTTGATCTATGTTGTAGAATCTTTTGGAACCGAACATCCGCTCCCGACATCTAAATACACACCCCCTTCACATGTATGGAACATAAGGACACACCCTAATTCTCTTGTAACCAGTTTATTATGAATAATAGATGCAGGAATATTCTGTTTCTCCTCCGACTGTTGCATGTCTGCCCGAAAATATTTAGTTTCGCTTGCGTAGGCGATCAGGGCAAGAGATGAAATGAAAGAAGAAGAAAAATACGCACTTTAAAGTGTCAGTTTCCCCTCTTCTTCAATTATATTCCTAATCAGTGAGTCACGATATGAAAGGAAGACGTAATTGGCACTTATTGTGATCCCCCTCCACCTGTTATATGGTCTTTTTTATCCCAAACCTCTGGGATGTGTTGCTGGGGAAACTGTATGCTTTCCGCAGACTGTTGTCTAGGCAACCGGGACAAATTAGATGCATTGCTATTGGGCTCTGGTACAAAATTTGCATTTCTTAGGAAATAAGATTATTACTTGATCCTAAAAATAAAGTAGTCGAATTGGTACATCAGAGAAAAAGACTTTGTAGCTAACTTTAGCAGCCGACATTTATCTGTGTTATTAGACGGAACGTAATGTGTACGGCTGCTCATTTACTTTAATTAATTTAATTTGCGTTTGAGTTGTTTTTTTTTTTTTTTACATCAGATGCTCAGATGTTCACTTGTTGTCGTGTGATGACTTAAAAAGAAATGCATCTGTCTCCGACGGGAAATAAAAGCACTGGATGTCATCTAGAATCAACAGTGTGATGAGAAGATAAGGGGAAGAATTAACAAGGGACACGGCTCGCTGGGGGACGCTAAAGAAGATGACTCCGGGATTGTAACAGGTGTCAGTCATCCAACGCAAACAGCACAGGGGTGAAGGATCTGGTGAATAATAAGTAATCTAAACAATAATAATTAATCTACATCAACAATAATAATTAATCTAAACAATAATAATTAATCTACATCAACAATAATAATTAATCTAAACAATAATAATTAATCTACATCAACAATAATAATTAATCTAAACAATAATAATGAATCTACATCAACAATAATAATGAATCTAAACAATAATAATTCATCTACATCAACTATAATAATTCAGCGAAACAATAATAATTCATCTACATCAACAATAACAATTCAGCGAAACAAATTGCCGTCGCATCGGTGACTCATCCAAGTTGTATGAGATCATTGCTGTAAAATTAGTAATTCATAGGGAATCTTGTTTTGTAGAATTACCCAGTGTTAACACATTCAGTGATTCTAAAATAGTAAAAACAGATACAAAAAGGTCTCTGACACTTACGCATAGACACAATAGGGAAGATTTATCAGTGTAAAGCAGCTGTGGAACTGAATTGTCTATAGAGAATTTCCTATTTTCCTATGGACTACTCACAAACATCTGGGCGCTGCTTTTTTAACAAGCAAAGGAGGTCATGAAAAGGGCTCATGCACACAAATACATGTCTTTTTATTTAAGTTCAGAATTATACACAGCCCGCTGTATCGCCTTGTGCGTTTTTTAGATTTATATGGAAAAGTAAATAATGACCTGCTTCAGCGTATGTCTTAATACAGAGATGCATGGAAAAGGCAACAGCTCAGGAGTACAGACAGAGATGGCTCTAGACTTTGTGAGGCCTTAGACCAAACATGAGACCCTCACTGATACTCATAAATTGAAAAGATATGGAAGCGATAATAAAAATGAATGGTATAAATTGCATACTGTACACATCGCCATTGATTTTACATTGTTAGGTGGCAACAAGGCCCCCTCAAGAGCGAGGGTTAGGCAGCTGCATAACTTGCCTAATAAGAGATCAGCCATTGAGTACAGAGTAATTCTGTGTACATTTGTATAGCCTTCTGCACTTGGTTCTATCATGCAATGAGGTATAAAGGAGTTTCTTCCAAAAAGGGGAAAAATGTAAATAAAACACTGAAGCTGGTCATACATAGTAGATGAGCGTTGTTTGAACTTAGGGATTTTGGCAGGACCATCTGACCATCTATTGTGAGTGAAGATATCCCAACATTGCCTGATGGAAGATGTTGGAGGAAAGAATGTAGGATTTCAAAATTCCTGATCTATCTCATATCTACCTATCTATCAAACCCAAACCATCAGACCCATGTCATGACTCTGACTCTTTCAAAGCATCTGATTTTGATCTACCTGTACTTAGTAGTTTTTCTCCCACTGTAGATTCATGTGCACTTTTGCTAACTTGTTCACAAAGATATAGAGGCTATCAGGTCCGACTCATGTAGTCTCATGCACCCTAATCTTACTTCCCTACAGATAACAGCATTACATAGCTTAAATTAAAGATTGCAATTTAGTTCTCAAACCAGGTGATAAAGGGGGAGCAATAGTAGTTATGGACAGGACCCAATATATACGTGAGGCTGACAGACAACTTCAGGATACAAACACTTACCAACTGTTAGTGAGAGATCCCCGGAAACAAATTGAAAGCAAACTTAGATCCATTATTGATCAGACATTGGCAACCTCTACTATTGACCAGGCATTATACGTCAATCTTTGGGTTAAACACCCAATCACTCCTATGCTTTATTTGCTGCCTAAAATCCATAAAAATCTTGAAAACCCTCCAGGTCGACTGATTGTCTCCAGGAGGGATTCAGTCACAAGCCATGCCTCTATCTTTTTGGATCAAGTTCTACGCAAGTATGCCACTGGAACCTGCTCTTTTTTAAGTGACATCGCTGACTTTTTGAATAAACTTGCCACCATTACAGTACCCGAGGATACCATTGTAGCCACCATAGATATTGTGAGCCTTTATACCTCGATTCCTCACACACAAGACTTGGATGCAGTCCGTACTACCATACAAACTTTCCTTGATAATGACTCTTCTTGATTTCTTTCTTCAAAACAACTATTTTCCTTTCAATGACCAGTTCTATGCACAGATTGCCGGAACCGCGATGGGCACCAACGTGGTGCCTACATATGCTAACATCTATGTCACCACTTTGGAGGAGGAGCACATCTATGTGTCACACCACTTCAGCCATGTGCTGGGGTGGTGGAGATACATTGATGGAGCTGGTCTGGCTCATCCGAACAGCTCCAAGAATTCCATTCATCTTTAAATTCTATCTGTCCCCACATTCAGTTTACCTCAACTTCTCTACAGATTCCATTCATTTTCTAGACACATAAGTGTTCATTCAAGCGGGTATATTACACACCACCCTTTACACCAAACCCACGGATTGTAATGCCACCCTTCATTTTTCCAGTAACTACCCCAAACCTATGCTCAGATCTTTACCGCTAAGCCAAATGTTAAGGGCTAGATGTATTGAGTCTAGAAGACCAAGTTTCTCCTACACTAGATAATATGGCATCTAGATTCACCCAACGCGGGTATCCATGTGACTTAGTCAACAGCTGTAAGTCCTGTGTCCTGGCTATGGACCACAATTCTCTTAATGCAATCCCGCCCATGCACATCACTTAGTCGTACTGTCTTTGTTTCTACCTATCATGGTCATTCCCCTGCCATTTCAAAAATAATTCTGTCTCAATCCTTCCCTAAGATTCCAGAAATCCAAAATCCCCCACTCATGTCTTATAAACGACCCCGGAATCTACGTGATCAACACATTTTTACAGATATCTCCACCAGAACCACTTCCACACAAAGGTGCCTAACAATTCAACAAAAAGGCTCTTTTCGCTGTTGCAATTGTATAAACTGTTCTAAAATGATTAAAGCTCCCATTTTTGTGCATCCCACATCTGGTAAACAGTACAAAATAAAACATTACTTGACTTGTACCTCCACCTATGTAGTTTATGCTCTTATTTGCCTCTGTAAGTTACTATACATTGGTGAAACCACTGGCGAATTCAAAACTCGCTTTAATCAGCATCGTTATATGATCCGTATATCTAGTCTGGATCTTCACTTTTCCTGCATCTTCCTAAACATTTTGTCGAATCCGGACATCACGAACACGATTTGAAATTCACTTTGATCACATTCCATCCCCGATAACGGGGAGGGGATCACACCACTTTATTACTTCATTAATGCGGAGCGAACTCCAATGGATCTGTAAACTTCAATCATTACGTCCGGGGGGGCCTAAATGTTCATTTTTCCATCACTCACTATGTACATTAAAATTTCTCCAGGCTATTTTCCAGTTCTATGTAGAGTATCCGCATTTTGGAAATTAATACAATTATTTATGTATATGCACATACACTTGGCACCACTTGTTTGTATTACTATTTGTATTTATTTTATCTTTTTATTTTTTTAGAGACGGAGCTGGAGCTTTACCTTCCTTCCCTTCAATACTGGAGCCACAACATTTTCTTTATCTGGACACGGAGAAAACTACACCAAACTACATGATATTATACTTTGGAAAAGTTCCCAATGCATTTCTATATATACTATCTCTGGGTGGACTCCATACATATCCATTGCTTTTGGATCCATATTTTGAATGTTATTGCGAGTGAGTGTGTGTGTGGGGGGGGGGCTTGGGTTCACTTGGGGTGCCTGGGCGGTGACTGTGGGCAGTCCTATTCGGGATCTTCTGCAGCCTCCTCCCTGCCCCCCCTGGGACTGGTTCATATGAGTCCCACTGGTGGCTAGGTTAACTCCATGGGATGCCCTTGGCCCCCTATTAATATGCTTGCTTAGAGTGGGACCCACTTTCATTAATGTATTTCAACTATAGCGAGTCCATTTGTCCTCATTCATTATGGCCACCGCAGCTTCAGTCCTCACTCTGCGTGCGCTACTATGCTGTGGTCTTTCGGCTCCTCTGCTTATCTGTAGTTTCACGGCGCATGCATGCGCACATAGTGCCATTGTTTTCCAGTAATGGCGCCGATCAGCGCACAAGCCGATATCTCCATTTGCTCCTTTGCTCCGTCTAAATTGTAAGTTGTGCACGTGTTCCACATGTATATACACCTGATGCATTTATATTATGCGATCATCTTTATTGCACTGTATTTTGGAAATTGATACTCCATACGGAGATATGTTTTGTACACTTAACTAATTAACCAATCATTGCATGTACTCTGTACTTGTTCTTCACATATATACCACGTCATTTCCACTTGTTACTTGCTTGAAGAAGGCTGTAATTGCGCAGCCGAAACGTTACCTGTTTGCTACGGAATAGCAATTGCTTCCTGTGAGTGCGGCAGTGTTTTTCCTATTGCTGTATTGTATGAGGATTTGCGACCTGATGCTTCAGCCTGCATGTCTACTTTATTTACTCCTATTGGAGTGCTGCTTCTCCTTTGCTTCCATATCTATCTATCTATCTACCAAAATAGAAAAGCTGCTACAGCACACAGGAGTAGTGAATTCAAGTAGTTTTATTCCATTCCATAGCAATGTTTCAGCCGCCCATGCGGCCGCATGGGCGGCTGAAACGTTGCTGTGGAATGGAATAAAACTACTTGAATTCACTACTCCTGTGTGCTGCAGCAGCTTTTCTATTTTTGTAGATACCTGTGAGCTCCTGACCTGGGCTTCTGCCGCTTGCACCAACATCCTGCCATATTGATGTGTTGCTCAATCTGGACTTCTGTATCTATCTATCTATCTATCTATCTATCTATCAATCTATCCAATTAGTACAAAAATAAAATAAAGATTGTTTAAAACTATTTTGTGCAGTGCTGCACTGAATAAACTCAATTGATGTGTGTATATCTTGGGTATGACCTTGAGAAAAGGCAAGGCTGTTGCAGGACATTTTGCTCAGCACAAAATTATTCAGCGACTGTCAAGCAAAATTACTTTTTTAAGCTCTTGATGCTTTATAAAGGAAGCGTTATCCAAATTTAAAAGAGCTGATTCATGAGGGGCTGTGTGGGCACTACTGTAGGGGAACCAACCTCTCTTATTGTTAAAAGGGCTCTGCAGGGTTGAAATATAGCAAATGGCTAAACGTCTTTATTTGCCTGCTGTAATTTGGTGACGTAGTTTGGGAAGCCCATTGATATACAATGTCTATAAACTTCAATGTATGTAACCCCCTCATAGACTTGTGATATGCACTTTCTACAGTGGGCTCCTGGATTTGGTAACCAAAAAAGATAAACATGTGAATATATGCGGAAACAAATAACTTACACTTTCACGCTCCAGTTTCTATGATCATCTCAAACAACTTTTTGGAATGTAAAAGTCAAAATATAAGTTTGTCCTGTTGCTGGACCCCCAATTATCAGTTGTAGTATAAAAGTGTCCCAAGCAGCAAGCAATACTTCTGAAAAGGAACGGGTTGTCCTTAAAACAGGATGTGCTCAGTTCTCACAGTTAGGATTCATCCACACTTACAGAAAAACCTGTACGTGTGAACGTACCCTTACTGCACATTGTGCAATGGAAATTTTTGACTTAGGTAGTAATAGCCAGAAGCCCCGTAAGGTATTAATAGTAGTAGCCCCCATAGCTAGTAATCAGTAGCCCCCTTAGGTAGTTATCAGTAGCCCCCTTAGGTAGGAATCAATAGCCCCCTTATATAGGAATCAGTAGCCCCCTTAGATAGGAACAAGTAGCCCCTTTAGATAGGAATCAGTAGCCCCCTTAGGTAGTAATCAATGAAAAAAAACATATTTACCTGGCTCCTGCGTGGTCCATGACCTCTTTTCATCTGTCTTCTTCTCAGGTCTGTATTCTGGCGCATGATGATGATGTCATTCATGTGGCGGAGCTCAGAGGATGGAAGCCCGGGCCTCTTGCCAGCACCTGCATAATGTGAGCAGCCACAAGAGTGATCGACAGGGTGAGGAGCCAATGGCTCTTTGCTCTGTCAAACAGCCGAGCCCAAGCGACGTATTGAACCAAGTTTCCTGATGAGAACTTCACCCTGATGCACACCGGACCTGGTATCTTGTCTATGGCCAATGCTGGACCTAACACAAATGGTTCCCAGTTCTTTATCTGCATTGCTGACGGAAAGCATGTGGTGTTCTGCAAAGTCGTTGAAGGCTAAGAAGTTTAGTGCTTCCTGGACCAGCCAGACCTGGAAGCAGCGGTCCCCTGCTTCTGTGCTCCAGGAACTGCAGGGGGTGCAGTGGGGGGCCTGGGCCTACTACTGAAGTACTGGCTGTACCCCCTGATGGCGGCCCTGTGTCCACTTAGTCTTGCGGTTAATAGGTGACGCTGTTACAGATGTGTCAGCTTGCAACAGCATTCTTTTCATTTTTGGTGATGTTTTTTCTAATTCTCTATTTTGCTATCTATATTTTAAAATAATCCTAGATTTTTAGCAGTTTCCATTCTAGCCACTAGGCCTAAAGCTAAACTGAAACTCACAGTTCTGTACAGATCACTTCCCAGCATTACAGACAGGATTACAGTTAAAAGTTACTTCAGTGGATAGATAACAGAAAAACACACAATAGCTGTTGCTCACAGCCCAGCCTCCCCCTCACTATTGTATGAACTCTGTGAAGGCACCAAGTATTTTTAGACACCTTTTTCATTCATGCCAATGGGAAAGCTTTAGTCTATTTTTGTTTAAGTTCATGGACATTGCCAGAATTCTCAGTGGAGTGCTAATAGCTTACAAATCCTCACACACCACTATGGTGTTCCCCTCAAGGTCAAATCTTGCCCCTTTGACCTAATCAGAAAATAGAAATAGATTTAGAAAAAGAACATATTTTAGTATTTGGCTCTAATGAGTAAAAAAAAAAAAAATACAAGATGGAGGATACCAAGAAGAGGAATTACTTCATAACAAGAGAGAACAGAACATTACACAAGATGAACCACTGCACACATTAATAAACATTAATAGTTAATACAGCACCACCTGCTGTCAGTTCAATATACTTCCACCAGAATTTAATAAGTCTGTAGCTTACAATAAGTCAGTTCTTACAAAAATAGAAATAAAGAAAAATATGAAGACACAAAAAAGCAAAACAGATATAAATAAAGGGAGAAATTCAAATTCTGGGAGTTTCTTCTGCTTCCCTGAGGATAGGAAGAACAAAGGATTCACACCTCAGACTTGGATATGGCCCCCAAAATGTGAACCCATTTTAATTGTCCATATTTTATACCCTCTTTGGCTCAGATTTCTGGGGACGTTTAACAGTTAATCAGGCAAAACAAGGAGCTTATGACTAAACACAGACACATTCTTTAATTCACCCATGATTCCTTAGTTTCTGATGGTATATATTAATTTGTCATTTTTTTGAATTTGCATAGGCCTGTCCTACTGTTGGCTGTTAACTGTTGGTGATTTTACAACAGTGGGAAAATGGCATAACAGCTGTCTACAGATGGGCAACACTTCTAGTTCGACTGGTAACCCCATGTCATGTCTTAAAGCTCTTTTTTACAGGGTTTAGCAATGACTTACAGAAAAGGTACTTTGCATTCATTCAGCTTACACAAAATGTGAATTACAAGCCACAAAAACAAATACATAAAGATCACTTCAGCCTCAAAGTCTTGACACATTACTTTAAGTTTCTGAAAATGTTACTGTGAAAATGGCATGAAGGATAGTAGATGCCTTAGGCAAAAGGTCATTCCATTTCCTCGTCTCCTAATGTATTTTCCGTAGACATCATGTGAACAGGCCATGGTAAATCTTGCATACCAATATTTATAAATATATAAAGCAAAAAAAAGCACTTCAGAGTAGATGCAATTTTATATATTTTATCTATCTATCTATCTACATTTCTATCTCTCTATCTATCTATCTATCTATCTCATATCTATCTATCTCATATCTATCTATCTCTCTATCTATCTATCTATCTATCTATCTATATCTACCTATTTATCAATCTATCTATCTATATCTACCTATTTATCAATCTATCTAGCAGAAAAAAATATCTCTCCACGGCACCAGTTGCTGCTTTTTGTAATGACACTTTTTATGGAATAAATCTACCCTTTTTTGCTACATGGCGCCGTGGAGAGATATTTTTTCTAAGGATGACCCCCTGACCAGGGTTCCAGAATCAGTGGGTACCTGGATATTTTTATTTCTTCTATTAAATTGGATGTGCTGTTCTTCTACTACTTCATCTATCTATCTATCTATCTATCTATCTATCTTCTGGATCAGTGTTTCCCAAACGCAGTCCTCAGGTACCCCCAACATGTCATATTTTTAGGACTTCCTTAGTCTTTTACAGGTGATATAATTATGGTTCATGCATAACGCTACACCACAAGTGTTCTATGTATGGAATATCCCCATATCCATATCATGACCTGTTGGGTAATATTTGAAGATTAGGCTTGGGAAAAACAGATCTAAATCAGTGGTCTTTTTAAACTATGGCCCTCCAGATGTTGCAAAACGACAACTCCTAGAATGTCCGGACAGCCATTGGGTTATAAAAAAGACCACTCGGGCTCCCCATACCACTCAGAACATAATCCTGTCCTGCTGCAGCATCATCTTTGTGAAAGTGAGGGTGGGGCTGGCATTCCTCTGTGCTCACTCCTTTCTATTAGACTTCTGTCTGAAAACAGAGAGGAGGGGGTTACAGAGCAGCATATAGTGATTGAATGTAGAGACCCAGCACAGCACAGCAGACATAAGGAGGAAGTGAATGCATGGTGAGTGAGGGCAGGCTCAGTGCTTGCCTCAGACATGCCACTTCCTACAAAAGCCAATTAAGATTGCTAAATGAATGGGTCAGAGCATCTACAAAATGGCAGGTCTTATGAGGGGGTCCCAGGTTTGTACCTAATGAAAGTGGTCCAAAGATGGATGATGGGCACCCCATAATCAAATCTAATCCATGGAGGCCAAATCTTATAATTTACAGGATTTAAAGGATATGCTGCTAATTCTTGGTGCCAGACATCACGGGACACCTTCATCAAGGCCCATGCATTCTGAAAAGCATTTGACAAGCAATTCTCCAAATCAATGTCTTTAAAGTTTATGCTTCCTTATTATTACTTTAACCCACTAGAGGTCTCCCTTAAACGGAATTTGTAGTTCACTGTCCCTTGTTAGGTGTAGACCTCTTTCGTAAGAGAGACACTATGAAGAACCTTCCGGAAGTGAGGGTTGGGCAATGTCTGTCACAAGCTGCTCCTGTCTGCTCCTACACCCAGGGTCTCAGTTCGTGTACTGTAAGTGCCTCAGCTCCAAAAACAGGATATCTGAAGTTGCATGCACTGTAAGTCAGCTCAAGCTAAACAGAGAACTGTACTGAGAGGAGCACTAAACTGGTGGGGGGAGGCACAGCTGGGAAATTAAAAACAGAAAAGCACTTATCTATATTGATGGCTCTAGAGACACAAATAAGACCAGAGATTTTTTTCCAATTTCTGTTACAATTTAATTAAATCATAATGTATTCACAGAATGATATATGTTTTGTGAAAATGGATAATACCCCAATAAGTTTTTTACATGTTACATGGAGTGCTGTCCTTTAGTGCTCGAGATTTCCTGTGTGCAGCTTATTGTAAGTGGGAGTCCCTTTTACTATAGTAATTATAATGTATTAATTGAGCAAGTTTTTTATGCAAACCACCAATGTCTAGCCATTTCTCAATTTCACAAATCTGTGCTCAGTTTTACGTGCACTAACCTGTAGGTACAGACAGACAGTGCAGGTGACACTGATGATAACAATACTTACCTGGTCTCGTTCTGTGCTCTGGTTCCTCTGCAATCTTCTGCCAGCAGCAATTGCATCATGAAGCTCCACCCATGCTCCAAGCCAGTTCTGAAACAGAAGATACGGGGGGGAAGATTGCAGAAGAACCAGAGCACTGAACTAGACCGGGTAAGTATTGTTGTCATCAGTGTCATCTGCACTACCTGTCTGGACTGACAGGTTAGTGCAGGTGACAATGATGACAGATTTCCTTTAAAATAAGAAATACAGTCATAGCCCTAAATATCAGACTACCATTGTGCTAGCATTCCATATTGACATCTACAGTGTAAGGTAAAACTACATAAATATATAGTATTAAGGGCATGCTATAGTCAATGGCTATCAATATTAGCACATATAATGTATTGCCGGCTATTTGAGGGTTTTGGCTAACACAGGCTTCTTATATTAGCCAAAGCACAGAACTGATGCATGGAACATGACTCTGTAACTTTATGAGAACTCGCCATCAGCTTCCTTTCAGTTTTAATGGCTGTGACCCTGGGTTGCAGGCAACCAACCTCACACACCTACCCAAATCAGTTCATTAAAGAGACCCCAATAATACAATATGACAAGATTGGGAATTTGTGATTTAAACACTTCTCCTCAAACCAAACTCAAACCAAAATCTTTAGATATATTCCACTGTGACAACAAGAAGAAAAAGGAACATTACATCTCAGGTCAGCCCTCAGGGAGCCACTAATAGACCACGACTTGTTCTGTGTCCCTTTGGAAGCTGAAAGGTATTACTGAAAACACCAAGAGGTACAATTACAAGTGCAGCTCGCATGCAGACTGACCTCTATTACCCAAGGTAATGAATATTTGCTAGTAATTCTTTAACTTTTTATTATATTTATGGAAATAGCATAAAGAACTACATCTCAAATAATTTCCATTTAATTCTATAATAAAGTTTATTTTATTTTGGAATCTCTTCATTTAAATGCTATATGTTGGCTGTAGGCTGTCCAGCAAAGTCACTTAAAGGGGTACTCTGCCCCTAGACATCTTATCCCCTATCCAAAGGATAGGGGATAAGATGTCTGACCGCTGAGGTCCAGCTGCTGGGGACCCCCGTGATCTCCCTGCTGCACCCGGCGTGCGATTAGAGCTTCGGGTGCAGTGACGGAGGCTCGTGATGTTACGGTCACGCCCCCTCAATGCAAGTCTATGGCAAGGGGGCGTGGCGGCCATCACGCCCTTCCCATAGACTTGCATTGAGGGGGCATGGCCGTGACATCAAGAGCGGACATGGCAGTGATGTCACGAGCCTTCGCCCCGCATCGCCAGTAATCCGGCAACGAACAAAGTTCACTTCAGGCATGTCTGGGGTGCCGCAGCCAGGATCAGACATCTTATAAGGGATAAGATATCTGGGGTGGCGTACCCCTTTAAGGCTTTTATCAGGTTTGAGGTACGTTTTTAAATCAAGGGTCCCCCTGAGAAAAGCTCATGCTAAGAAGCCCCTTGTGACCAACTGCAGTCGACAGAGGAACAGCGATGTGCATACCCATTCCCTCCAGTGCTGCAAGCAATGAACTGAATTTAAGCCTTTAACGACCATGGATGTATATTTATATTTACGTCTGTGGAAAGCTCCTGTAATGTGAGGTGCGCTCAGAAGCTGAGCGCGCATTGTAGCTGCTTGGTCCTGGTTGCTATTAGCAACCAGTACCCGCGGCTAATACCGGACATCGCCGATCGGGTTGATGTCCGGTATTAACCCTTTAGATGCCTCAATTAAAGTTGATTGTGGCTTCTAAACCAGGAGAAATCACTGCCGATTAGCTCAGTGGACTTGTTCGTGCTCCAAACAGCTGAGAGGACAGCGGGAGGTGCCTTACCGTGCTACAAGCCTGAGATCCAAGCAATCAAGCGCAACCTGAGCAATCTGAGCTATCAAGTGCAGATTACACTGGTCAATGTATTGCAAGTAATAGTCCCCTCTGGGAGCAAAAAAAAGTGTAAAAATTAAAAAAAAAAAAAGGGAATACCTGCGATTTAACCCCTTTCTAAATAAAAGTTTGAATCACTCCCTATTTCCTATTTAATAAAAAAAAAATGAACAAAATGAAAATAAACATATTTGGTATCGCCACGTGCGTAAATATTCGAACTATAAAAATATAATGTTAATTAAACCGCACGGTCAATGGCGTACACGAAAAAAATTAGCCCTCATACCGCCCTGTATGCTGAAAAATAAAAATGTTATAGGGGTCAGAAGAGGACAATTTTAAACATACTAATTTTGGTGCTAGAAGAAGTTATAATTTTTTTTTAAAGTGGTATCATAAAGAAAAACCTATATAAATTGGGTAACATTGTAACCATATGGACCTACAGAATAAATATATGGTATCATTTTTACTAAAAAGTGCACTGCGTAGAATCGGAATCTGCCTAAATTTATAAAATGGTGTTTTTTTCCAATTTTGTCCCACAAATATTTTTTTCTGGGTTCGCTGTAAAATTTTCGGTGAAATGATTGATGTCATAAATAAGCCCTTATATGAGTCAGTAGGTGCAAAATTGAAAGTGTTATGATTTTTAGAAGGTGATAAGGAAAAAGCGAAAGTGCAAAAACAGAAAACCTGTGGTACTTAAGGGGTTAATGAATCCCAATTCTCCAGTATCTAGAGGCAGTCATCATATATCTCTCAGGCTCCAGTTATGTCTTCAGATCGTGGGCTCCATCTTGGATTATCATAATATAGTCAACAAAGAAAAAAAAATCAGCATTATTGTTGATGTGTCTTTATTATCTTTTTATTATTATGCTTCAGTTAATTTTACTTTGTGTAGTGTACAAAATAAATGTCCTGTTCCAACCTGGAAAGCATTAAATGGGTACTCCGGTGAAAAGCAATACTTTTATGTAGGAGAAGGGTCTGAAGACCTGCTATGACTACTATCAGCAATTTATTTAGGATCTGGGGTACAGATTTAATCAGGGGTCTGCAGTATGAATTTATTTAGTGGACTGTGAAATAAAAAAATTTCAGTGGTCTGTGAAATTTAAGGAGAAGTACACCGAACGAAGCGGCGGCCATCCCGCCCCTTCTATATATCTCTATGGGAGAGCCATCTCTAGCACTCTTTAAAGATATATGGAGGGGGACTTCATGTGAGTCGTGACGAGCCGCTCCTGGGGAGAGCCGTGGCCCTGTACAGGAGATCCAGGGGGGTCCCCGCCGTTGAACCCCCTGTGATCTATAACTTATCCCCTATCCCACTATCATGGGGGGTAAGTTTTTCCCCATGATATATATATATATATATATATATATGTATATATATATATATATATATATATATATATATATATATATATATATAGGGTGGGCCACTTATATGGATACACCTTAATAAAAAGGGAATGGTTGGTGATATTAACTTCCTGTTTGTGGCACATTAGTATATGTGAGGGGGGGGGAAACTTTTCAAGATGGGTGGTGACCATGGTGGCCATTTTGAAGTCGGCCATTTTGAATCCAACTTTTGTTTTTTCAATAGGAAGAGGGTCATGTGACACATCAAACACATCTGACACATTGGGAATTTCACAAGAAAATCAATGATGTGCTTGGTTTTAACATAACTTTATTCTTTCATGAGTTATTTACAAGTTTCTGACCACTTATAAAATGTGTTCAGTGTGCTGCCCATTGTGTTGGATTGTCAATGCAACCCTCTTCACACACTGATAGCAACACCCCAGGAGAAATGCTAGCACAGGCTTCCAGTATCCATAGTTTCAGGTGCTGCACATCTCGTATCTTCACAGCATAGACAATTACCTTCAGATGAAGCCAAAGATAAAAGTCTAAGGGGGTCAGATCGGGAGACCTTGGGGGCCATTCAACTGGCCCACGACGACCAATCCACTTTCCAGGAAACTGTTCATCTAGGAATGCTTGGACCTGACACCCATAATGTGGTGGTGCACCATTTGCTGGAAAAACTCAGGGAACGTGCCAGCTTCAGTGCATAAAGAGGGAAACACATCATCATGTAGCAATTTCACATATCCAGTGGCCTTGAGGTTTACATTGATGAAGAATGGCCCCACTATCTTTGTACCCCATATACCACACCATACCATCAATCTTTGTGTTACAACAGTCTTGTTTTGCCCATTCTGCAGCACCTGAAACTACGGATACTGGAAGCCTGTGCTAGCATTTCTCCTGCGGTGTTGCTATCAGTGTGTGAAGAGTGGGAGAAGTGGGTTGCATTGACAAACCAAAACAGGTCAGAAACTTGCAAATAACTCATGAAAGAATAAAGTTACGTTAAAACCAAGCACATCATTGATTTTCTTGTGAAATTTCCAATAGGTGTGTCACATGACCCTCTTACTATTGAAAAAACAAAAGTTGGATTCAAAATGGCCGACTTCAAAATGGCCATGGCGGCCATTTTGAAGTCGGCCATTTTGAATCCAACTTTTGCCACCACCCATCTTGAAAATTTTACCCCCTCACATATACTAATGTGCCACAAACAGGAAGTTAATATCACCAACCATTCCCATTTTATTAAGGTGTATCCATATAAATGGCCCACCCTGTATATATACATATATATATATATATATATATATATATATATATATATATAGATATATATATATGTCTTTTAATTTATTCAACGGTGTTTGGCGTGAATTTATTCAGTGGTCTGAGGTATGCATTTATGAATTGATTTAGGTGTCTGGGGATGGAATTTACTTTTTATTCTGAGGTCCAATTTCTTTTGTGTTGCTCTTAGTGTGGTAATGACTGTATAATTGGGTTATTCTGTAGTCCACGTTTATTTTTTTTCGTGCATAGTTATAATATTTTGAACGGACAAAGAAAGTGACCAAAGTAAAGCATATTTGCAGCATATTTTTTTTTCAATATCTAGTGGAAGGTAATATAGTATTTGCGCTGGTTTGTGTTCCAGGGCTGCTTTTTAGTCACAGTCTGGCCGTAAATGTAATATTACAAATGTTAATTCAAATAAGCTCTCTGTTCTGATTCATAGAATCACAGAGAGAATATAATTTATATTTGATGACTATACAGTACAGTATACAGTGGGGATCAAAAGTTTGGGCACCCCAGATAAAAATTTGTATTAATGAGCATAAAGAAGCCAAGGAAAGATGGAAAAATCTCCAGAAGGCATCAAATTACAGGTTAGACATTCTTATAATATGTCAACAAAAGTTAGATTTTATTTCCATCATTTACACTTTCAAAATAACAGAAAACAAAAAAATGGTGTCTGCAAAAGTTTGGGCACCCTGCAGAGTTAATATCTTGTACTGCCCCCTTTGGCAAGTATCAGAGCTTGTAAACACTTTTTGTAGCCAGCTAAGAGACTTTCAATTCTTGTTTGCGGTATCTTTGCCCATTCTTCCTTACAAAAGTCTTCCAGTTCTTTGAGATTTCGAGGCTGTCTGTTACGCACTGCTCTCTTAAGGTCTATCCATAGATTTTCAATTTTGTTGAGGTCAGGAGATTGTGAAGGCCATGGCAAAACCTTCAGTTTACACCTCTTGATGTAATCCCCTGTGGATTTCGAGGTGTGTTTAGGATCATCATCCATTTGTAGAAGCCCTCCTCTCTTTATCTTCAGCTTTTTCACAGATGGCATCAAGTTAGCATCCAAAATTTGCTGAAATGTTATTGAATACATTTTTCCTTCTACTCCTTAGATGTTCTCTGTGCCACTGGCTGCAATACAACCCCAAAGCATGATTGATCCACCCCCATGCTTAACAGTTGGACAGAGGTTATTTTCATAAAATTCTTCAATTTTAACCTCATCGGTGCACAGAACTTGTTTCCAAAATGCATCAGGCTTGTCTATATGTTCATTTGCAAAGTTCAAACGCTGATTTTTGTGGAGAGAATGTAGAAGAGGCTTTCTTCTGATGACTCTTCCATGAAGACCATATTTGTACAAGTATCTCTTTATAGTGGAATAGTGTACCACAACTCCAGTGTCTGCCAGATCTTTCTGGAGGGATTGTGCAGTCAAACATGGGTTTTGAATTGTTTTTCTCACAATCCTGCGAGCTGTTCTGTCTGATATTTTTCTTGGTCTTCCAGATCTTGCTTTAACTTCCAATGTTCCTGATGACTGCCATTTCTTAAATACATTCCAAACAGAGGATATTGACATCTGAAAACATTTTGCTATCTTCTTATAGCCTTCTCCAGCTTTGTGAGCGTCAACTATTTCCAGTTTCAGATTTCTAGACAACTGCTTAGAAGAACCCATGGTGCTGATTGTTGGGGCAATGTCAAATGAGTCTGGACATTTAAAACCTTTGAGATTGACATCACCTGGTCTTCCCAGATGATGGTTGAGAACAATCCATGACACTGGCAGGTCTCAGCTTTGCAAAGGGGGCAGTGCATGCTATAAATTCTGCAGGGTGTCCAAACTTTTGCAGACGCCATTTTTTTTGTTTCTGTTATTTTGAAAGTGTAAATGATGGAAATAAAATCAAACTTTTGCTGACATATTATAAGAATGTCTAATCTGTAATTTGGTGCCTTTTGAAGATTTTTCCATCTTTCCTTGGGTTCTTTATGCACATTAATACAAATTTTTACCTGGGGTGCCCAAACTTTTGATCCCCACTATATACTAATGTTTTTAAAAGTTGGAGCTTAACTAAAAATTTTAAAATTAACTATATTTATAGATGATTTTTCTTCAGCAATTTACTTGTTTAACTATTTACAAGCTATTCCCATTGTGATTTTTCATTTTATAGCTATCTCCAATCTAATCGGAAACAAAGCACACACGGAAGCAGCAGTGAAAATAATCATCTGCTTATTCATTCCTCAGAACAAGATTTTTATTAAATTTAACCCCTTAACAAAACAGGATGTAAATGTATGTCCTGATGCCCTGGTACTTAATGCACCAGGACATATATTTACGTCCTATACATGAGCAGTGGACCGGTGCTTGCATCATGCATGGCAGGTCCCGGATGCTATAAGCAGCCAGGGACCCGCCGATAATGGGGGACATCAGCGATCACGCATAAAGTGCATACAGTGTTTAATGCTGAGCTTTGGCTCAGCATTAATCAGTGTTATCGGTGCTCTGCTGCTCTAGCCTGCAGAGCCTGGCCAGAGCTTCAGAGTACCGATCGGACGGTGAGGAAGCAGGTAAGGGCCCTCCTACTGTCCACTCAGCTGATCAGGACATGTGATTTCACTGTGGATGTTCCTATCTGCTCTGTTGGGCTACCGACACAGTTAACTCCCCCATTTAGACAGGCATCGGTCCGATCGGCAATTTCCAGCATCAACTGTGAGTCCTGAATGCTGATAGCAAAAGGTAGCTTGGTTACAGGGGTTTGGAGCATGCTCACAAGCTTCTGATAGCTTGTGAGCACGCTTCAAACCCCCGTAACGGGACCAGGGCATACAGGTACACCATTGGTCCTTAAGTACCAGTACACAAGGGTGTACCTGTACGCCCTCCGTCCTTAAAAGGTTAATACATTATTATTTCCAAATACTATTGTTTCCAGTGTTCAGAATCAACTGAAACTAAGAAAATACAGGCCTTGCAGATTATCTGTCAATCCAGGAGAAAAACAGGACAAAAGTACACACAGTATGCAAGAAATATACTGTGTACATAGACTGCATCTGTCACCTGTAACCTACATACATGTCAATCATAGCAATAGGATTATGTCCCTGAGGATCTACAAGCATCCTGTCTGTATGAACATGTAAACAGAATGTAAACAATCCTCCCCTAAGAGCTACAACCCTTGTTTTACTGCTTGAAAGCATAGGAAATAAACACAAGCACCTTTGCAACTAGTTTTGATTAAAACTAATCTACTATTTTGTGTACACAGGCCCTATGCTGATTTACATGGTTACAGACTACAAATACACTTTATGTATGGTCTAATCCTAAAGTCATATGTAAAAGGTGCCAATACACATTAAGGTGAAAACACACAATTTGGTAGGCTACAACTGCTTTTGAAATTCTGCTATTAACCTGTATTTTTAATACTTGCCAGTTCTTTCTATTTAGCAATTAGGATGTAATTACTAAAACTATAAAGTATTAAATCAATACAACTGCAACACAGCCACAGTGTAATGCAACCATACCGCAACACAACACAACCACAATGTAATACAAAACAACCATACCGTAACATAACACAACCGGATTGGGTGCTTTCACCCTTAGACTGGACGAATGTCTGAAGAGTATAGTGGCCTCCTGACTAGTGTTGAGCGGCATAGGCCATATTCGAATTCGCGAATATTCGCGAATATATGGACGAATATTCGTCATATATTCGCGAATATTCGCATATTCGTTATATTCTCGTTTTATTTTCGCATATGCGAATTTTCGCGTATGCGAAAATTAGCATATGCGAAAATTAGCATATGCGAAATTGGCATACGCGAAAATTCGCATATGCGAAAATTAGCATATGCGAATTTTCGCGCGCCAGTCTCACACAGTAGTATTAGAACCTTCTTTACACCACACAAGCTGGAAGCAGAGAGGGATGATCACTGTGATATGTATTGTGAAGAAAAAAACAAAAAAATACCGAATATTCGTAATTACGAATATATAGCGCTATATTCGCGAAATTCGCGAATTCGCGAATATGCGATATTCGCGAATAATATTCGAATTGCGAATATTCGCGAGCAACACTACTCCTGACTATCCACTTACATATTAAGCCAAGGAAGAGAAGGATCAGGCTTGTTTAATTTCAATGCCCAATCCTTTGGTTTTCTCTAGAGATAGGCCACCCCAGAATTTGGCAGCGGTTTACTCTTCTCTCCCCATGAACACTCAGCTGAGCCCAGGGCACATTTGTATAGGGGAATTGGGGCAAAAAATGTGTCCAACAGTTATTGGAAATACTTCAAACATATACCCCCAAGGGAAGATTTAAATATATTTGAAATATGGCATGTATCAGAATAGTCTATTAACTGCTTTGTAAAAAAAAAAAAAAAAAAAAAAATGCCACACAGTATATGGTTTTGCACTGTACTTTTGTAATTTTGTATTTTCACTGGCCCTATTTAATACAGTTAACAATGCGGTATGGTGATCCGAAGTGACACTTGTTTAACATGTTAGTAGGGCCCTTATGGATATATTCATTATACAAGCAAGGATCATTGCAAATTTTCCACCAAATGTACAATTAAATGCAATTTTTGTACAGTCATTAAAGAGGTACTCCATAGAAAAAGAAAAAAAGAGTCAAATCAATTGGTGCCAGAAAGTTAAACAGATTTGTAAATTACTTCTATTTAAACTTCTTAATCTTCTTCAGCTGCTGTATGCTCCAGAGGAAGTTGTGTAGTTCTTTCCAGTCTGACCACAGTGCTCTCTGCTGCCATCTCTGTTCATGTCAAGAACTGTCCAGAGCAGAAACAAATCCCTATAGCAATTCTCTCCTGCTCTTGACAGTTCCTGACATGTACAGAGGGGTCAGCAGAGAGCGCTGTAATCAGACTGGAAAAAACGACACAACTTCCTCTGGAGCATATAGCAGCTAATAAGTACTGGAAGGATTTAGATTTTTAAATAGAAGTAATTTACAAATCTGTTTAACTTTCTGGCATTAATTGATTTTAAAATAGATTTTTTTTTCCTGCTGAGTACCCCTTTAAATTAACAAGGGATTACACCTGACTGTAGAATGAGTCCATAACCACTGAGATACTTCCATAGGAGCTGTGTGCACAAAATTGTATTCCTTTATTTGGCATACATTGGTGTAGTTATCTAAATTATTATAAAGGTGCACATACTACATAACTGAAAATTTTCCCTATGCTCAATTTATATTCAAAACTTTATTCCTTATGTTTCCAGTTGGCTCAAGGAAGAGTCTGAAATAGGGGATGGATAGAATAATCAGGAGTGATAGAAAGTGCACAAATAATACTGACCCAACTGTTGTTTTATCTGAGCATGAGGATCCTGCAAATATAAAGTGATGACAGCTGCTAGAATAAGGAAAACCCAGATTAAAATGACAATGCAGAATTAATCAGATTTCCTTGAGCTTTGAAGTGATCTTGGGATGAATAGTGTTGGAATCTAGAATGTAAGGAGGGCATGACTCCATAACATCTGTTCCTACTAAAGGTTAGGTCACATTCAGGACATCTGTATACTAATGTATAGATGATCTAGAATGCAAAGTCCGTAAAACTGATAACATATTGTGATGCTACCTGTTGTATACAATGAGACAGGTGCAGACCGTGACATATGGGGGAGTCAAGACAAATCAGAAGGGATTAGGGTAATGTGATCAGACTGCTCTTATGGGGTCAGTGTGCAAGTCCAAAGCTAGAATGTTAGCTGAGAATGAGACGACCAATGAGAACGGGTTTATTGTTAACCACGCAAAATAGGAATTTTTACCTTTATTGGTTTTTTATTGCAGGTACCTTAGGAGCTCATAATAAAGACAGTTTACAGTAAATGCCAGTGTATGCAAAGTCTACACCACGAGTAAGTGCATATCATGACAACTGTTTAGGACGGTCATATTAGAAGGGTTAATGCTCTGTTTCCCTTACATTGGAGATACATTAGTTTGTCACTTTGAACTGAATCGTGTATGTAAACTAAAAAATGAGCAGTGAAGAGTGATGACATTTACTTATGTACACTGCTCAAAAAAATTAAGGGAAGACTAAGAAAACACATCCTAGATCTGAATGAATGAACTAATCGTATGAAATACTTTCATCTTTACATTGTTGAATGTGCTGACAACAAAATCACACAACAATTGTCAATGGAAATCAAATTTATCAACCCATGAGGTCTGGATATGGAGTCACACTACAGGCTGATCCAACTTTGATGTAATGTCCTTAAAACAAGTCAAAATGAGGCTCAGTAGTGTGTGTGGCCTCCACGTGCCCGTATGACCTCCCTACAATGCCTGGGCATGCTCGGTGGCGGATGGTCTCCTGAGGGATGTCCTCCCAGACCTTGACTAAAGCATCCGCCAACTCCTGGACAGTCTGTGGTGCAATGTGGCGTTGGTGGATGGAGCGAGACATGATGTCCCAGATGTGCTCAATCGGATTCAGGTCTGGGGAACGGGCGGGCCAGTCCATAGCATCAATGCCTTCCTCTTGCAGGAACTGCTGACACACTCTAGCCACATGACGTCTAGCATTGTCTTGCATTAGGAGGAACCCAGGGCCAACCGCACCAGCATATGGTCTCACAAGGGGTCTAAGGATCTCATCTCAGTACCTAATGGCAGTCTGGCAAGCACATGGAGGACTGTGCGGCCCCCAAAGAAATGCCACCCCACACCATTACTTACCCACCACCAAACCGATCATGCTGGAGGATGTTGCAGGCAGCAGAATGTTCTCCATGGCGTCTCCTGACTCTGTCACATGTGCTCAGTGTGAACCTGCTTTCAACTGTGAAGAGCACAGGGTGCCAGTGGCGAAATTGCCAATCTTGGTGTTCTCTGGTAAATGCCAATAGTCCTGCACAGTGTTGGGATTTAAGCACAACCCCCACCTGTGGACGTCAGGCCCTCATACCACTCACATTGAGTCTGTTTCTGACTGTTTGAGTGGACACATGCACATTTGTTGCCTGCTGGAGGTCATTTTGCAGGGCTCTGGCAGTGCTCCCCTTGCTCCTCCTTGCACAAAGGCGGAGGTAGCGGTCCTGCTGCTGGGTTGTTGCCCTCCTACAGCCTCCTCCACATCTCCTGATGTACTGGTCTGTCTCCTGGTAGTGCCTCCATGCTCTAGACAACACAGGAAACCTTCTCGCCACAGCTCGCATTGATTTGCCATCCTGGATGAGCTGCACTACCTGAGCCACTTGTGTGGGTTGTAGACTCCGTCTCTCTACCACTAGAGTTAAAGCACCACCAGCATTCAAAAGTTACCAAAACATCAGCAAGGAAGCATAGGAACTGAGAAGTGGTATGTGGTCACCTGCAGAACCACTCCTTTATTGGGGGTGTCTTGCTAATTGCCTATAATGTCCACCTGTTGTCTGTTCCATTTGCACAACAGCATGTGAAATTGATTGTCAGTGTTGCTTCCTGAGTGGACAGTGTGATTTCACAGAAGTGTGATTGACTTGGAGTTACATTGTGTTGTTTAAGTGTTCCCTTTATTTTTTTGAGCAGTGTAGTATAGTGCCACCTTGTGTACATAGTGTTTAGCAATAAGCATGCATCCCTAATGGAGTGCTGAAGGATACACATGATAAGTTAAGAGAAAATATCTATCTACTTGTTTAAGAAGGAGCAGAGTCTCTGAAGTGACATGGCAATATAGCTGAGAGGACATATTGTTAGGATCGGAACGTTGGAATGGAAAGTAAGAAGGTAATATATTGTCAGCTGTCAGGGGGAGAAGGAGACGGATTCTGTCCAGGGCCTGCTCCCAGCAGTACAGGCTAGCAATGTTAATTTTATGCTAGAATTCTGCAGATTACTTTAAGTTGGTAAAGTGGCTGGAATTCTGCAGAAAATATGGCACAATGTGGTGGGCAGTGGAGGTTATTGTGTCTGATGGGGCAATGTGGGAGCAGTGTGCACTGAAGAGGTATTGTGTCTTGCAATATGTGGGCAATGAGCAGGAAACAGAGGGATATTGTGGCTGGAATTATGAAGGCGTTTTGGGGCATGCTGGGGGGGGGGGGAATTAGATTGAGAACATGGGGGCAATGTAACAGACACTTGGTGGTGTTGCTGCAGATATGGGGGCATTGTGGTTTAGAGTGGGTTGTGTGGATATTGTATTTGGAAATGAAGGTGGGGCATTCTGGCTGACAATAGAGTAGCATTGTTGTGAACACTTATTGGGGTGGATTGTGAGGGTGTTGTTGCTAACAGTATGGGGGGCTGTTTTAAGGCTGCTGTTCTGAATGTTACCCTGATGCCCATGTCACAGTTTAGGTTGTACTTACTCTTCTCCTCCTAACCTCTGAAGAAATCAGCAGACTGAAGCCACCATAGGGGCACAGTAGAGTCTCCATGGGAGGGAAAAGTGCACAGGAAATAGTCAGGGGTGGCCTGATGCAAAAGTTCTACTTGCTTCTAAAACGCATATGTTTTGTCTATAAAACCCAGGAGCATGGTCTCCCACACACATATGTAAAACAGACCAAATGTAGTCACTTGTCAACAACGTGTGGCCTCTTGAAGTCAGCGGGAGCAGGGTAGGTACAACGCAGTATATGACACAATACAATTTTTAAGGTATCCTAACATATACTGGATACAGGGACCCAACAATGTGATGGAGAGCAAATGTGTATTAATGCACTTCTGTGGATGTAAAACATACATGGTGGTTGCAGTTAATTGAGTCGGTAAAGTGCAGAGCTGTGTATGTATATGTGTGTGTACAGTGCAGGCTGTGTGTGTGTATACTGTAAAGTGCAGAGCTCTTTGTATATTGTGCAGAGCTGTGTGTGTATATGTGGTGTCCCGGTACCATATTGCATACCGTACCTTGTATGGTGGTCCCCAAAGTCAGAGTTACTATGCTCAGGTAGGGTCCCCCAGATGGGACAGCCCCTAGTCGCCTCTCTTCTACTCTAATTTTGTAGCGTTTCTATTTAATAATATATATTTAATATAATGCATATTAGTGCTTACCTTGTTGGCGTCGCAGGACCTTTGGTCATGTGACCATGTTGATTCCTCTATGGTATGTTAGAGGACCTTTGGAGGTCCTTGGGTCACATGCTACCCATAATTCTATGTGAAGGTGATTGACAGAAGTAATGGACCAATTAGCTCTAGTCGAGCCCCTGCCCATATAAGGGAGCTATAGCCAATTATCGCTCTCTTGGGTTGCTGCTCTCGGGAATGCCGGACTAGCAGGACAGATCTGCGCAACTTTCAAAGACACGCTAGGCCAGAAAACCTACCGGCCTCAGCCTAAACTAAACCGTGAGTTCTAAACTAATCCCCGCTAAAGCTAGCATGACAACTGGACCTCAACTAAATCCCCTAAATCCAGTGGAGCAGCACATATCAGTCTACAGACTCTAGAACGCTTAAGGTCCCAACCACTGTCAATCTCCAAGAGACTTTGCATGTATAGAGACTGTTCCATTTATGCATAAAATCTTCCGTAAAGTTCCAACTGTTTTCAGCAAACTCTCCGGTTATGGACATTCAATTATTCTATACCTCCCTATCGCTCCTGGGTAAGGGTGGCAGTAGGACAAGCATTACAGAGGAGCCCTCCCCCTGGGGTCATGAATAGAAAGGGTTAACCAGACATCCTTTAGTCACCGCACAGCTACACCCCATATACCCTACTCCCCCAAGCTATCACATAGCTTTTTGGCGTCACGAACAGGATACGGGTGTGTGCCTACAGCTGTACTCCCCCTATATAAAGGACTTTATTAATGTGTTACGAAGCACCATCTAAGTGTACGGAATCATGTGGATGGTGCCGCGTGCAAAGGGCACATGCGAAAAGTAAGGGGCGAGGCAAAAATGTATTGGCTGCAGAAATGTGTAAAGTGAGAAGTGAACATATGCTACAATCCTCTGGTCCGGTCAGCAATGCAAGAGTGAACCTGCTGCCGGAAAAGCGCGCGAAGAAAGCCCGCGCTGCGCCATGACCCGCCCCTGGGCATGGCTACCAAGTAAATGTGTCGCAGCCAAAAGGGAATTTAAATTCATTGCTGTTGTTTCCGGGGGGAACGGAAGTCAGGGCTGCACCGGTGACATCCCTCCGACCGGCAGCCATTTTGGAGAAGCCCATTATAAAAGGAGCCCTGCACAGCGACCTCTTCAGTCTGCACAAGGGAGATATGAGAGTACAGACATGGCGGAGAGCAGCGTTCCACGTGGCGTGAGCACCAAGATGGCGCTGGAGCAAAGGAAAGTTGCGGCGGTCACAGCCCAACTATTCCACGAGCTTGCTGACCGTCTGCAGCGGTTGTCAATGGATGAAGAGGGGGCCTGCAATCTTCCCCCACTGCCCGATGATGACGATGACTGGCCGGATACCCCTCCAGGGGTATTCGCTGGGACACCTGTAACATCTTCACCGGGGAGACTGTCCCCTCATTACTGGACATGGGGTTCGTGGGCTGAGATCCCGATGGAGGAGTCTTCTGTAAGTACCTCATCAGAAGCTGCCTTCACCGCGGGGATCCCGAACAGCTACCTGAGCTAACCGGCTTTGGTTTACTTTCACTTTAGATCAACTTTGAACGCCGCGTCTAAAGGGTTAATAGCGCACAGCACCGCGATCAGTGATCTATTATACACGGGTCCTGGCCCGGGCTGAGCCCGACCCGCTATGAAGGCTGTGGCCCCGAATTATAGACAGGGAAAGGACCCAGGACGTACCGGTACATCTTTGGTCCTTAAGAGGTTAAGTGGTTACCACTAGGCTTGACATTCACCTGGGTGCTGGGGTTATTCCTTAGCAAATGCGTGGTTGCAGGATTAGACTTGAGGCCTCTCACAGACTCACTTCAGGTTTTCTCCAAACTGTACCACAGCTGAATCTCTCTCCTCTTCTGAACTGAACTCTGAACTTCAAACCCACTATATAAGGGTTTATTTCGAGCTTTCCCATTGGGCAGATGTCACATGGTTCACCTCATACACACTCCCCTAATAACAAGGTCTCTAAGAACAGGGATTTAAGCAACAGGTACCCAAAAAAATGTCAATACATTAAAGGGGTACTCCGGTGGATAACTTTTTTTTTTTTTAAATCAACGGGTGCCAGAAAGTTAAACAGATTTGCAAATTATCCAGCAATAGAAAGAAATACACCGGGCAACTCTCCATTTGATGCCTGTGTGTATTTATTGGATAAAACGGTACATCAGTGCGGCAGACGCTCGTGCAGGGATGTTTCATAGCCTGTGAAACATCCCTGCCCGAGTGTCTGCCGCACTGATGTACCGTTTTATCCAATAAATACACACAAGCATCAAATGGTGAGTTGCCCGGTGTATTTCTTTCTATTGCTGGATATTGTGTCTGAAGTGGACTGCTTTTTTACTCCACTGTGAGAACCACCTAGTTACTGTGTGAACGGAATTGCTGCTGGAATCGATCGGATCTATTGGAGCGCTTGAGCCGGGCAGTGCCGGGTATCTATTGTGTGGACTGTGTTAGATTTGCAAATTACTTCTCTTAAAAAATCTTAATCCTTCCAGTACTTATTAGCTGTTGAATACTACAGAGGAATTTTTTTTGTTTTTGGAACACAGTGCTCTCTGCTGACATCTCACGTATTTTAGGAACTGTCCAGAGCAGCATATGTTTGCTATGGGGATTTTCTCCTACTCTGGACAGTTCTTAAAATGGACAGAGATGTCAGCAGAGAGCACTGTGCTCATCATTCAGCAGAGAGCTCTGTGCTCCAAAAACAAAATAATTTCCTATGTAGTATTCAGCAGCTAATAAGTACTGGAAGGATTAAGATTTTTTAATAGAAGTAATTTACAAATGTGTTTAACTTTCTGGCACCAGTTGATTAAAAAAAATAAAAGTTTTCCACCGCAGTACCCGTTTATTTGGGTGGTGGGTTTGACTAGCGTACATCTTATTTATCAAGAAGGAGCAGCAGGATGAAGAATTTTGCGCAGCTTTGCTGTGGTGGGAAAAGATCTACCACATACACTTTTTCTAGACGCTTGTGAGGGAGGGAAGTAGACACTTTCCCGGGTCCTGAATTTGGCAGGTTAGGGGTTTTTACTTACTTTCACAGAGCTGCCGGGACATTTTTACTTGCATTTTAGACGCTACAATCAAATTTGATTGCGGTGTCTTAGGGGTTAAAGCCGGGTATCACTGTGATCGGTGATGTCTGGCATTAGAGATGGGTCCTGGTGGCAGATCGCCACCAGGACCACCCAGCTATGACCTGCACTCAGCTCCTGAGCGCGTGTCATAGAAGGGGAGTGGGGCGCTGTCGTCCACAAGAGGTTAAAGGTTGAATTGTGGAAGGTAGAAATGATTCTCATGCCTACTGGTAGGTGGTGTAGCTTTGCGCCTAAAAAAGTACCTTTGCGCACTACATGGTGACTTTTGACAAAAGTCGCAAATGATAAATATGTGATCACTGTATGGTCAAAAAGACAAAGTTCTACAGGTAGGAAAAAAGAGTGAAACTGTCTATATCAAAAGACGCATAAAAGTCGCTAAATATGCTGCTTGCGCCTGAACTGCGCCAAAACATAGTAAAAAAAAAATGCTCTAAAAAGTAATGATAAATCTCCCCCATAGAGTCCTGAATAGTGCGGGTCCAAGACGGACACTGAAGGCAACATCTGCTACACAGGATGAGCAGTATGCTATATTCTCTACTGGGTCACCACACATAAGCCACCAACTTCTTTTATTGGCCACATATTTTTCCTTAAAGTGAAATGCTTTGTACAGAAGAGAAGGCATCTGCTCATTGAATTCATTATTTCTTTTCTGACTCATCCTTGTTCCTTGGTGTTTTCCTCCTACAGCTGCCCTAATATGTGAGGCAGGGTATATATGAGGTAGGAGGATGATTTCCCAGACCAAGTATGAGTCAGATTGTTTTATCTCATATCATTTTCATTTAATACACTATGAGACTTTATACCAGTAATTAGTCTGTAAGAAGAAAATTCAGGAGTAAAAGTTATGTTTCCATCTATAAAATAAACAATACAATAATAAAACTTTGTCTGTTTCTGCCCCCAAAAAAATCCCAAACATCAGGGACATGGGAAAGTTCTGATCATAAGGCTGTGGGAAATTTAGGGGAATTCTTCAGGCCATTCCACCATCCATGATCCATGCTTAACAAAATATCATAGCAGATTATAGACAGGCCTTCAGATGGCATAGTTTTGGTAGTGAAACTTCCAATACAACTATGCCAAATTTAAAGGGGTACTCCGCCCCTAGACATCTTATCCCCTATCCAAAGGATAAGGGATAAGATGTCAGATCGCCGCGGTCCCACTGCTGGGGAGCCCCGGGATCCCCGCTGCGGCACTGCGCCATCATTACAGCACAGAGCGAGTTCGCTCTGTGCGTAATGACGGGCGATACGGGGGACGGAGCAGAGTGACGTCATGGCTCCGCCCCTCGTGACATCACGGCCCGTCCCCTTAATGCAAGTCTATGGGAGGGGGCGTGACGACCGCTGTGCCCCCTCCCATAGACTTGTATTGAAAGGGGCGGGCCGTGACGTCACGAGGGGCGGAGCCGTGATGTAACGATGCTCCGGCCCCTGTACTGCCCGTCATTACGTGCAGAGCGAACTCGCTCTGTGCTGTAATGATAGCGCAGTGCCGCAGCGGGGATCCCGGGGCTCCCCAGCAGCGGGACCGCGGCGATCTGACATCTTATCCCTTATCCTTTGGATAGGGGATAAGATGTCTAGGGGCGGAGTACCCCTTTAAGGTATATCCATAGTCAGTAGGTCCCATCTACCAACTGAAAAATTAGCTCCTGTGTCAACATGGGAGACAAGTAGGAAAGAGCTGGACATATGGTTCTGTATCTATCTAGATATTATAAAGCTGAGTTCCACAAACATGGCTCTGTACCCCATTTTCACTGATAAGCAGTCATTATAGAAAATATGGGGGGTATTTATCAATTGTGCCCTTTTTTTTCACTTTGGTTTTCGTGGACATGCACCAAATTTATCATTTGGTGCAAGTTGTTAGTAATTTTGGCTCAAATGTTGAAATCAGCTGTTCACAGCGCCTTTTACACAGAACTTACCGCCACAGAGGACGCGTATTTTACCCTGTAGAGCAGCCATTTCGGAGTCCCTCCTGCAGCATATCAGCAAGCGACATGAGGTATTTTTATTTTGTGGGGTTTATAGCCACCATGTGAAATGGATTTTATTTTCAACTTAGGTAGTTTTTTTTTTTACTTTAGTGCAGTGGTCTTCAACCTGCAGACCTCCAGATGTTGCAAAACTACAATTCCCAGCATGCCCGGACAGCCATTGGCTGTCCGGGCATGCTGGGAGTTGTAGTTTTGCAACATCTGGAGGTCCGCAGGTTGGAGACCACTGCTTTAGTGCTTACCTTTCCTGAACCTGTGTGGCCATGTCCAATGCTGGCTCAACGGAGGGTGAAGGTCCCTCAGAGACAACTATGTCGGAGGATAGTATTGAGCAGCCGCGGAGGCGTCACTGCTTTCACCCCAAAAAATTTTTTTATGTATTTTGACGCCTTTACATTTTCTGACATTGCTAAGTGTGTTTTCCATGTGCAAAATTTCTTGGCGGGGATTTGCGCCAAAGATCGATTGGCGCAAATGATGAATTACTGACTAAAGTTAAAATCCCACACAGGACCGTGTGATTTTGAGAAAGTTGTAAAAATGACAGAGGAGAAGATGCGCCAAACTTTGGCGCAAAAAGACACTGCGCCAAAGTATTGCGCCAAAGTTACGTGAAAAAAAACACATAAATCCTTTTCTAAATACCCCCCTATGTCCCTAGTTGAAGCTTTCCATAATAGCTGATCTTTAGATATCACCAGCGTCCAGGGGTTGTCTTCTTCACATCAACAATGGAGAATAGGGACACGGTGACTGTAGTTATATTGGATATAAAGGAAACAAGAAGACCTTCTGCTATTTATGTACTAGTCTGTGTATCAGTATCTAATCCTCTTCAGCCTTCATTGGTTGCATGATGTAGGAATGGACGAAACTTACCACCTTGTCTAGATCTTTTAAGACGCGACTAATGAGAAACATATAATTCAACTAAATCTACTCTGCCCTAAATACACCAGTCAGACACTACTAAAGGTCAGCGAGGGTATCCTGGCATCAAAACCCTGACACATAGACAAGACTGTCTGGGATTCTTTGATAACTTGTGAACCTTCTGGTCAAAACAACTTAAAGGGTTACTCCGCCCCTAGACATCTTATCCCGTATCCAAAGGATAGGGGATAAGATGTCAGATCGCTGGGGTCCCGCTGCTGGGGACCCCGGGGATCGCTGCTGCAGCACCGCGCTATCATTACTGCGCAGAGCGAGATCGCTCAGCGGAGATCCCCGGGGTCCCCAGCAGCGGGACCCCGGCGATCTGACATCTTATCCCCTATCCTTTGGATAGGGGATAAGATGTCTAGGGGCGGAGTACCCCTTTAAGGGACATTAATTCTGTTCTCTATGTTCTTCACAACCACAATGCTTCTGTCTGACGTTCCAATGAGCACACGTCCTTCCATTATCAGACTTGTAAATGGCATAGTTATAGTCATACAGTATAGAAGGAATTTAACTCAATTTGAGGTTGTTCACATCACATTTATGCCTCAGGTTTAGTATGGACGTTGGAAAAACTTCTGACATTCTGAGATTTTTCGTGCTGAAAACACCCCCCTCGGCTTATACTCGAGTGAACTCTCCCCCCTCAGTGGTTTTCAACCTGCGGACCTCCAGATGTTTCAAAACTACAACTCCCAGCCGATAGCTGCCCAGGCATCTGGAAACATCTGGAGGTCCGCAGGTTGAAGAACACTGCAGCCTTCGTCATCATCCAGACCCCCCACCCCCCCTTTCGTTTTGTACTCACCTCCCCTCGGCAGGACGTTAGGGTGAGCTGGTCCGAGCCATCTGTGCTGCAGGGACCGTCCGGTGGGGAGGGATAGTCGTTGCGGGCTGTCCATCTTCACTGGGGGGGGGGCCTCTTCTCCGCGCTTCGGCCCCGGCCCCGGAATAGTGACGTTGCCTTGACGATGACGCACAGGGACGTACATGCGCAACGTCCCTGTGCGTCATTGTCAAGGCAACGTCACTATTCTGGGCGTGAAGCGCGGAGAAGAGCCCCCCCCGGTGAAGATGGACAGCCCGCAACGACTATCCCTCCCTACCGGACGGTCCCTGCAGCACAGATGGCCCGAACCAGCTCATCCTTCCTTCCCGCCGAGGGGAGGTGAGTACAAAACAAAAGGAGGGGGGGGGGGGGTCTGGATGATGACGAAGGCCGCAGTGGTCTTCAGCCTGCGGACCTCCAGATGTTTCAAAACTACAACTCTCAGCATGCTGGGAGTTGTAGTTTTGAAACATCTGGAGGTCCGCAGGTTGAAGACCACTGTTCAGACATTGACAGGCGGTGATGATGAAGGGGGGGGGGTGTGGGATGATGACAGGGGGATGATGACAGGTGGTGATGATGAAAGGGGTGTGGGATGATGACAGGGGGATGATGACAGGCTGTGATGATGAAGGGAGGATGATGACAGGTTGATGATGATGAGGGTGTTAATGACGGGGGTCTGGATGATGACAGGGGGGATGATGACATTGGGGGATGATGTATTTCCTACCCTAGGCTTATAGTTGAGTCAATAACTTTTCCTGGGTTTTTGGGGTGGAACTAGGGGCCTCGGCTTATATTCGGGTCGGCTTATACTCGAGTATATACGGTACCCTAAATATGTCCATGGATGTTCATTGTCTGACAGGAATCAAAAGAGTGTCCTTATGGCTTCCTGATATATATGAGTAGTAGATAACACAATTCCATACATCTATACATCCGGTGACTGCTGATGCGGGGGCGGAGGCTCGTCACATCATAGCCATGCCCCCCAATGCAAGTCATAGACTCACATTGAGGGGGCGTGGCCATGGCATCCCAAGCGGGGTGCGGCCATGGCATCACAAGCCAGCTGCAGCACAGAGATCATGGGGGTCCCGCCGCTGGGGGATAAGATGTCTAGGGTTGGAATACCCCTTTAAGAAACTCCATTTATGCATGCTATCACTGGAGATTCCTGATTCAGAAGTGCAAAGACTCCTTCCTCTGCGCGATGGTACTGAAAACCGCAACTATTACTACACCCTGTTCCAAATTATTATGCAAATTCTAAGTGTCACAAAGATTAAATATTTTGTTTTTCAGTTTAACTCATGGATGGCATTGTGTATCAGGGCTCTTTTGATCACTGAAAACAATCTTGGACACCTGTGATAATTAGATTGCCAGGTGAGCCCAATTTAACCCCTTAAGGACCAAGCCCATTTTGATCTTAAAGAGGTACCGTATATACTCGAGTATAAGCCGAGTTTTTCAGCACGATTTTTCGTGCTGAAAACACCCCCCCCCGGCTTATACTCGAGTGAACTCCCCCACCCGCAGTGGTCTTCAACCTGCGGACCTCCAGAGGTTTCAAAACTACAACTCCCAGCAAGCCCGGGCAGCCATCGGCTGTCCGGGCTTGCTGGGAGTTGTAGTTTTGAAACCTCCGGAGGTCCGCAGGTTGAAGACCACTGCGGCCTTCGACATCATCCAGCCCCCTCTCACCCCCCTTTAGTTCTGTACAGTACTCACCTCCACTCGGCGCTGGTCCGGTCCTGCAGGGCTGTCCGGAGAGGAGGTGGTCCGGTGGGATAGTGGTTCCGGGCTGCTATCTTCACCGGGGAGGCCTCTTCTAAGCGCTTCGGGCCCGGCCTCAGAATAGTCACGTTGCCTTGACAACGACGCAGAGGTGCGTTCATTGCCAACGTACTTCTGCGTCATTGTCAAGGCAACGCCTCTATTCCGGGCCGGAAGCGCGGAGAAGAGGCGCCCCCGGTGAAGATAGCAGCCCGGAACCACTATCCCACCGGACCACCTCCTCTCCGGACAGCCCTGCAGCACCGGACCAGCGCCGAGCGGAGGTGAGTACTCAGACCTAAAGGGGGTGAGAGGGGGCTGGATGATGTCGAAGGCCGCAGTGGTCTTCAACCTGCGGACCTCCGGAGGTTTCAAAACTACAACTCCCAGCAAGCCCGGACAGCCGATGGCTGCCCGGGCTTGCTGGGAGCTGTAGTTTTGAAACCTCTGGAGGTCCGCAGGTTGAAGACCACTGAGGGCGAATGATGAGAAGAGGATGATGAAGGGGGGGGTGTGGGATGATGACAAGAGGATGATGAAGGGGGGTGGGGGGTGGGATGATGAAGGGGGGTGGGGATGATGAAGGGGGGTGTGTGGGATGATGAAGGGGGGGGTGTGGGATGATGAAGGGGGGGTGTGGGATGATGACAAGGGGATGATGAAGGGGGGATGTGTGGGATGATGACAAGGGGATGATGAAGGGGGGATGTGTGGGATGATGACAAGGGGATGATGAAGGGGGGATGTGTGGGATGATGACAAGGGGATGATGAAGGGGGGATGTGTGGGATGATGACAAGGGGATGATGAAGGGGGGATGTGTGGGATGATGACAAGGGGATGATTAAGGGGGGATGTGTGGGATGATGACAAGGGGATGATGAAGGGGGGATGTGTGGGATGATGACAAGGGGATGATGAAGGGGGCATGTGTGGGATGATGACAAGGGGATGATGATGAGGATGTTAATGACGGAGGTCTGGATGATGACAGGGGGGATGATGTATTTCCCACCCTAGGCTTATATTCGAGTCAATAACTTTTCCTGGGATTTTGGGTTGAAATTAGGGGTCTCGGCTTATACTCGAGTATATACGGTACTCCACTGGAAAACATTTTCTTTTAAATCAACTGGTGCCAGAAAGTTAAACAGATTTGTAAATTACTTAAAAAATCCCAATCCTTCCAGTACTTATAAGCTGCTGTATATACACAGGAAGTTCTTTTTTTTTTATTTACTTTCTGTCTGACCACAAGTGCTCTCTGCTGACACCTCTGTCCATGTCAGAAACTGTCCAGAGCAGGAGCAAATCGCCATAGCAAACCTCTTTTGCTCTGGACAGTTCCTGACATGGACAGAGGTGTCAGCAGAGAGCACTTGTGGTCAGGCAGAAAGGAAATTCAAAAAGAAAAGAACTTCCTGTGTATCAGCAGCTGATAAGGACTGGAAGGATTGGGATTTTTTAATTGAAGTAATTTACAAATCTGCTTAACTTTCTGGCACCAGTTGATTTAAAAGAAAATGTTTTCCAGTGGAGTACCCCTTTAAGGACTAGGCCAATTTTATTTAAGCATTTTCGTTTTTTCCCCCCTCTCCTTCTAAAAATCATAACTCTTTTATATTTTCCACAGACTAGTATGAGGGCTTGTTTTTTGCGTGACCAGTTGTCCTTTGTAATGACATCACTCATTTTACCATAAAATGTATGGCGCAACCAAAAAAATTCTATTTGTGTGGGGAAATTAAAAAGAAAACCGCAATTTTGTTCATTTTGGAAGGTTTCGTTTTCACGCCGTACAATTTACGGTAAAAATGATGTGTTCTTTATTCTGTGGGTCAATACAATTAAAATGATACCCATGATTACATATTTTTCTATTATTGTACCGCTTTAAAAAAATCTCAAACCTTTTAATCAAATTAGTGTGTTTAAAATCCCTCTATTTTGACAACCTATAACTTTTTTCATTTTTCCGTATAAGTGGTGGTAAGAGGGCTGATTTTTTTGCGCCGTGAGCTGTACTTTTTTATTGATAAAACATTAAAGAAATGAGATTGGAGATACTTGTTACAAGAATAAAATATATAATTTTATTGATATACATTAAAATATTTATTATAAAAAGTATATATGTGTATAGAGGGAAAACAAACACTTCCACTGGATGGAGAGTGAATAGACGTCACTCCAACACAGACCCACATAAGATTATTATAAATGAATAAAGGTAAGTATCCATACAAACATGCTGAGTATATAGTGGGGACCATGGATCCTTCCCATCACATAACTACAGTAGAGCTGGTACCGGGATACATATACATACCAAGTATAAACAATCAGTACATTGAGGGTCTGCTGGAGCGATGCCACCCCAACGCACGTTTCGGGATGTCCTTCGTCCGACCCCCAGGACGAAGGACATCCCGAAACGTGCGTTGGGGTGGCGTCGCTCCAGCAGACCCTCAATGTACTGATTGTTTTATACTTGGTATGTATATGTATCCCGGTACCAGCTCTACTGTAGTTATGTGATGGGAAGGATCCATGGTCCCCACTATATACTCAGCATGTTTGTATGGATACTTACCTTTATTCATTTATAATAATCTTATGTGGGTCTGTGTTGGAGTGACGTCTATTCACTTTCCATCCAGTGGAAGTGTTTGTTTTCCCTCTATACACATATATACTTTTTATAATAAATATTTTAATGTATATTAATAAAATTATATATTTTATTCCTGTAACAAGTGTCTCCAATCTCATTTCTTTAATGTTTAATTTTGTGTAGGAGTATACATTAGGTCATTATGCCAGTATACACTTGTTAATATAGGCATTTATTATTAATACTGAGCTTTATATATTTTTTTGCTGCAGTAGTACTTTTTATTGATAGCACATTTGTGTATATAAAACTTATTATTATTATTATTTTTTTTTTAAAGCAGCAATTTTGGACTTTTTTTTCTACATTCACGCCGTTCACCCTACGGGATAATTAACATTATATTTTAATAGTTCATACACTTACGTACGTGGTGATGCCAAATATGTTTATTAATTATTTTTGTTTACACTTTTTGGGGGGGAAATTAGAAAAAGGGACATTTTAAATTATTTTTTTATATACTTTTTTGTACTACTTTTTTTTTTACACTTTTTATGTCCCCATAGGGGACTATTTATAGCAATCATTTGATTGCTAATACTGTTCAGTGCTGTGCATAGGGCATAGCACTGATCAGTGTTATCGGTGATCTTCTGCTCTGGTCTGCTCGATCTCAGACCAGAGCAGAAGAAGCCGTGAAGGCGGCGGAGGCAGGTGAAGGGACCTCCATCCACTATGTTAGCTGATCTGATAGCCACAGTCACGCCACGGGCGATCAGATCAGCATAAAATGTAGCTGCACTGCCGCAGATGCCGTGATCTGTATTGATCACGGCATCTGAGGGGCTAATGGCAGACAATCGTGCGATCATGGATGTCGGCCATTACCGGCAGGTCCCTGGCTGCTATCAGAAGCCGGGACCTGCTGCATATGACCCGATCATCGCTCCGATGCTCGAGGTCATGTACACGAAGTACCGCCGCACCCGGACGTACATTTATGTCCTTGGTCGTTAAGAAGTTAAGGAAACACTACTAAAGGTGGGTGTTCCACATTATTAAGCAGAGCACCATTTTCAAGCAATATAGGGAAGAGAAAAGGATCTCTCTGCTGCCGAAAAGGGTGAAATAGTTCAATGCCTTGGACGAGGTATGAAAGCATTAGATATTTCATGAAAACTTAAGCGTGATCATCGCACTATTAAGAGATTTGTGGCTGATTCAGTGCACAGACGGGTTTGTGCAGTAAAAGGCACATAGAGGAAGATTTCTGCCAGATCCATGCATCGGATCAAGAGAGCAGCTGCTAAGATACCATTAAATAGCAGCAATCAGATATTTGAAGCTGCTGGTGCCTCTGGAGTCCCACGGACATCAAGGTGTAGAGTCCTCCAGTGACTTGCAACTGTGAATAAAACTTCTATTCGGCCACCACTAACCAATGCTGTCAAGCAGAAATGGCTGCACTGGGGAGAAAAATGCATGAAGATTAATTTTCAAACAGTCCTGTTCTCTGATGAGTGCCTTGCAACCCTGGATGGTCCAGATGGATGGAGTAGTGGATGGTTGGTGGATGGCCCCCCTGTTCCAACAAGGCTGCGATGTCAGCAAGGCGGTGGTGGAGTCATGTTTTGGGCTGGAATCATGGGAAGAGACCCAAAGGTGTAAAGATGACCTCTGCAAAGTATGGGGAGTTTTTGACTGACCACTTTCTTCCCTGGTACAGAAGGAAGAACTATGCTTTCCGTAATAAAATCATCTTCATGCATGACAATGCACCATCTCATGCTGCAAAGAATACCTCTGCATCAATGGCTGCTATGGGGATAAAAGGAAAAAAAGTAATGGCCTCCATCCTCCCCTTAAATCCCCCAGTTAAAATGTTGTTAAAAGTGTGATTGAAATAGCTTTGGATTTCAGTAAATATGCTGCAAACACAACAAATAACAATTTTCAGTTCTTTACAACCTATAAAATGTTTTGAAACTTACTTTGCGTAATAATTTGGAACAGTGCATTGTAAGTTTTTTATGTTTAACAAAAAACTGTTATCATTAGGAGGTTTGTTCAATAAAATTTGAATTGTACTCTTCTTAATAGTGAGAAACATGAGAATAATGCTGACTGTTATTTACATCAATTATTTAGGTAAATGAGAAAAATATAATTAGCATAATAATTTGGAACAGGGTGTATGTGTGTTGGGTGGCAGTCAACAGGACCATAACCATGGAGGGAGCTCTGGGAGGGAGATGGAAGACTAACTGGAAGCTCTGATGATGTTACTGTCTATACATGGACAGTCAACATACATAGGCACATTACGTTATTGGAGTTTTCCTAGGGCTACATCTAGACGCGGGCAACATGACCAATTGAATTTAAAGGGGTACTCCGGCGCTTAGCTGTCACGCCCCCTCCCTTATGCTTGCATTGAGTGGGGAGGAGCATGACGTCACACGGGGCGGAGCCTTGACGTCTCACCGATCCGGCCCCGTGATTGACAGTAATTAGACCCGGAGCGAACATGCTCCGGGGACTGATTATAAACGGGGTGCGGCGTGCAAGATCACGGGGGTCCCCAGCGGCGGGACCCTGGCGATCAGACATCTTATCCCCTATCCTTTGGGGATAAGATGTCTAAGCGCCGGAGTACCCCTTTAAAGGGGGAAACACTGTAGCTCTCTACTGGAGGAATTGTGTGCTTAACACCTTGTTCACACTGGTGTGGTGCTGTGCGGCATCCGTTGCCGCCGTGGCGCCGTGTCTGTGGGGGGGTGAGGCCCATAGACTGGTTTGAGTGGCATTGGGGCCGCTCTGCCAGTGGGTCGTCGTAACCCCCCCCCCCCCCGTGGGCACCGGTGCCGTGGCGGTGGTGGTTGCCGCTCGGTGCTACGCCATTTTATGCTAGGGACGTTAGGGACCCACTCTAAATAGGTGGCCTTGACGTGGCGAGTGGGCTTGTACTTTTTGATCAAAAATGTATACTAACAACCTGTTAGTTTTTGATATTATGCTGAGAAGCAACTAGATCATTATACAAGATTGTAGATGTGCACCATGTCTGTTTTTTCTACCTGAATTCTCTACTGGAGGAATACCTAAGGAGTTCTAACATATACCGACAGATGGCTGAAGGATAAGAACTGAGTCATTGGTAATATTTTGGTAATTCAATATCTTATCATTGATAGTTCCACGTTTACATACGGTGCCCTCATTGATGAATTTAGAGTTTTAAAGAGAAAAAAATATAATTGATAGGTTCCTTCTTTTAATGAGATTCCATATATTGAATAATTTATTTTTTAACTTTTATGCTTTTTCAGTGTCTGCAGGGAACCTAAAATATCTACTACTTGTAAATGAAAGAGCGGGTACAAGAAAACTCTTTGAAGAAGATTTTTCAAAAGCTGTTCAAAGGAAAAGTTGCCCAGTTGCCCATAGTAACCAATCAGATCGCTTCTTTCATTATGCAGAGGCCTTGTTAAAAATTTAAGAAATGCGCTGACTGGTTGCTATGGGCAACTTTTCCTCTGGACAGGTTTTGATAAATCTCCCCCTATATATTTTTATCATACAGCTGACAGTGTTTGAAGATTTGTTTATTGAATTCCCATTTGCTAAGACAGCAGTTGTCTAGAAAAATGATTCCAACATGGCTGAAGCAAAACACCAGTGGCTGGTAAATTTGACATCTTTTCCACAAGAGAATTACCCCCATCCCCTACGTACATTTGGAGACATCTAACATTCTCGCCTAATGGGCAGCAGAAATGTACTTTTACCTTAATCTAAGCACTCTGTGGCATAACAATTTGTGCACTATTAGGCGCCATTAGGATGGGTGCGCACACATTTCCCAGCAGCCTCCACTGACTGCATCTAACCTTAATGGTTGGAAAAGCTTATAACATTCTGTACTGAGAAGGCAGAACAAGGTAAGCTTTATTTAGCTAGGTTTTTTTTTTTTTTTTTTTTTTTAGAACAATAGGTAATCATCTTGTTAAACATTGACCCCAGAAATGTGCAGCCTGGAGGAAGGTTATACAGATATTCTGCATGTGTATTCATTGAGCGGTGCAAGTGAAGGACAACACACAGTAAACTCAATGGCCCAGATTCATCAAACTGTGTGACAGAAAAAATAGAGGGATTTTCCCATAGCAACCAATCACAGCTCAGCTAACAAGCTCTGGTAAAGTGAAAGCTGGGCTGTGATTGGTTGCTGTGGGAAAATCACAGAGATTACATGTGCAACAGTAGGTCAGGAACTGTTCAGTGCAGGATAGGTTTGCTATGGAGATTTGCTTCTGCTGGATGGATTAAGATTTTGTAAATAGAAGTAAATGACAAATCTGTTACTTTCTGGCACCGTTTGATTTAACATAGAAAAAAAATATATGTTTTCCACCAGAGTACCCCTTTAAAGGGGTATTCCGCTGCTCAGTATCTGGAACAAACTGTTCCTAACGCTGGAGCCGGGAGCTTGTGATGTCATAGTCATGCCCCCTCATGATGTCACACCCCGCCCCCACAGTGCAAGTCTATGGGAGGGGGCGTGACAGCCGCTACGCCCCCTCCCATTGACTTGCATTGAGGGGGCGGGGTGTGATGTCATGAGGGGGCAGGGCTATGGCTACTTTAAGTCAAATGTCAGCTGAATCTGCCAAGATAGGGGTTTTAAATATTGGATTTCAATCTTATCCCTCCTCTCTCCATTGAGAAAACGTGATTGTTCAACTATGCTAAATAATCATGTGTATGGGGAGATCTGGACCAATGTTCAGCTGATAGCTATTAGGTATATGTCCACTTTTAATCTGGAGTTGTGGCAATAGCCTTAAAGGGGTACTGCCAGAAAGTTAAACCGATTTGTAAATCACTTCTATTAAAAAATCTTAACCCTTACAGTACTTTTTAGGGGCTATATACTAGAGAGGAAATGCATTACTTTTTAGATTTCATGACCGCAGTGCTCTCTGCTGACCTCTGCTGTCCATTTTAGGAACTGTCCAGAGCAGGAGAAAATCCCCATAGCAAATATATGCTGCTCTGGACACTTCCTAAAATGGACAGAGATGTTAGCAGAGAGCACTGTGGTCATGACATCAGAGAAATCTAAAAAGTAAAGAATTTCCTCTGTAGTATATAGCCCCTAAAAAGTACTGGATAGATTAAGATTTTTTAATAGAAGTAATTTACAAATTTTTCCACAAGTTTTCCATGGGAGTACCCCTTTAATATGGGCTGAATATAAGGGCGTGTAGTCAAGATGCTGGACCCCAGCAATTGTATGTTGTATTGCATGGCATCCATTGAAGGAATGTATGACTTCACCAGAGGTTCCCAACTATAACTAATAAAGAGCCCATATACATTCTAATGGGATTGCCGTGAATAGACAACCTGTTCCAGTGCTATCCATGTAATACTGACTGCAGTATAAGTAAGGGGGTGGCACCCATCATGTCATGGATTTTTTTGTAATTAAGTGAAAAATAATTATAAAATAAAACATACAATATGCATTTGGGGGAGGAGATAGGTAAACAGTATAAAGTTACATGTACACATTAATTATCCCTATCACATTAATGTTACCCTCCTGCTCTATACTAACACAATCTGTAGAACATATGAAGAATGCTAAATACATATATTTATTAAACAGTATTGTCTATTCAGTGGGGAACCTATACAAACAGACCAGGTCTCCTTTACACATGTCCATGTAACACATATTATTCTTTTTTGACAGCAATTGAAGTTCAGGGACAGGCTTGTATAAGGATAGGCCTATCCAGTAAAGTGGTGTATAAGATTTCCCTGTTTAGAGAAGTCCTATTATGAAGTCCCTGTAGAGCACATAGTTTGCGGTGGAGGTCAGACAACTGGTGTTTACATTCCTTTGTGACATCATTTATCCTGCTATCCAGTATCATAATGTGCTTCATGTGTGCTATGGATCCTAATCCACATAGTCCATGATCATTAAACCACACAAAATTCACTGTTAGCAGGGAGCATTACCCGGCTTGTCTTTTAAAAATACATTTTAACAGTCACAGAACCCCTTTGTAAAGGTTCCAGCTTAATTTCAAACAATCTCTGCTTTCTGCAATTACTGTTGCAGTGTAGACTGATTTTAGTATAAAACTGCAGCAGCACCCCATCATTGTCACATCTTTACATTCAACAGATTAAGCCTGCTGCAGGCCGTGCTGTCAACCATGAACACTTCATCGGGATCTAGTTCGAGCACTCATCACACTCTAATCACAGTGTATCCCAATTTGTGATTCTAGTCATTCCCAACCAACTAAAACAAGTCACTTCTAGAATTTCTCTTAGACTCATTAGAGTTGGCAAGCATCGCCCGGTAAACATGAGCTGTGAGTCATGACTGGTAATGATTTTATTCATAGCTGACATTCTGCCACTTCTTTCCCCTTCATTGTGCCAGCTTTTGTCTCTCTAGCCCCATCCCTGCCTTGCCTTTCTTGGTCTTGTCTCCATGATTTTGATTGCCCCTTCCTACTAGTCTTGGCTAGTGTTGAGCGCGAATATTCGAAATAAATGCAGATTTTTACAGCGAATATCGTCACTTTGCGATTTTGCGAATATTTAAAATATAGCGCTATATATTCGTAATGACGAATATTTGGTTTTTTTCCTTCACAGTACACATGACAACAATGATGTGTGCTGTGTAAAAAAAAAGTGATCATCTCCCTGCTTCCAGCTTGTGGTCCAAAGAAGGCTCCAATATTATGTACTGCGTGAGTCGGTGTGGACCGCAAATATTTTGTATATGCGGATATGCAAATATTTGTGAATATCAGCACTTCCAGAGGACACTGATCCCTCCCTTCTTTTAGCTTGTGGGCCAATGATTTAATCGCGCATGCGCACTATATGAATTTTATAATGATTTTCGCATGGGAAAAAAGTGAACGAACATAGCGAATATGCAAATTTCGTGAACATAGGACATTTGTCCATATGTTCGCGAAATATCGAGAATTCGAATCTGGCCCCTGTCGCTCATTACTAGTCTCGGCTATGTCTCTTTTTTTCCCTTAAACCTGGATTGTCACCTCTTCCTTGTTTTGTTGAAGTACCCTCCTTTTGGTCTAGTAACTGGCCTAATCATTGATTTTTGCCTTTTACAAATATGTCACTATGTATATTGACCTCATCCCGAAATTTCACTGGCAAGGTTGGACTGATCCACCAGAGTACCAGAGATAGGTTTAATAAGGCAGATGCCTACATGTTCTGTATAGAAAGAGATACAGAGTAAGTCCTCAGAGACGTTGAGTAAACTGAGTAAACTCTCAACATTTCTTTCAGGAGGATTCACTGTGAAATAGCAATTAAAACTCTCAAAATTTCTTTCAGGAGGATTCACTGTGAAATAGCAATTTGATTAGGATTTGGCAGCCATTTTGGTTTTGCCCCCTACTCGGCCAAGTGCAGAGTACCTGACCAGTACATTGCTTATTACCTCTGGGTCATTATACAGAAACAGAGACTCCTGTCAAAGACAAGATTACTCAGTAAGCCTCACTGCTCAGTAAATATTCACTGAGCTGAAGCCCAGAATTTGTACAGAGTACATAGTAATACATACAGCAACGCTGCCTACCTCTGGGTGGCCCAACACATTTTCTGGGCTGGGAGCTCTGTGTAGGATTCCATGGAAACTACCTACAGGATCAGGCACACCTGCTGTCAAATACAGGAGTTCCTGCTCCTGTACAGTGAGCTGAAAAGCATACAACTGTATGTCTTGCTTCTCAGTGAACATTCTCTGAATGGGGTGCATATAGCATTGTTGCTTACTTCCAGTTGACTCAACACATTTGCTGGGCTTGGCGCTCTGTGCCCACTGAATGTGAACTGAGTGGCGAGACATTTAGTGTATACCTCTTCAGTCAGAAGCTGGTCATGGGGTAACAGCCGCTATCATGACTTTGTATATTGGGAGGAGGTTACCAACATTGGGACCCAGGTTGTTTTAGTTTAGTGATTAAATTGTGGTACAGTCCAATATTATTACTGCACAAGTCATTCTATGTGGGACCCTCCCGCTTATATGATAGTTTTGCACATAACCCTTCTGATGCTATGGGATGACAGGGTAGTGGAATTTTTAAAGACTCTATAGGGTAAATTTTTTGGGTTCTGTAATTAATAAAGTTTAGGTTTTAGTTTTAAAGAAACCCAATTGTCACTGGGAAATTGGTCACAGTGTCAGCATATATGACAGACTTGTGTGTATATATATATATATATATATATATATATATACAGTATATAGTTAAATTGGCCCGCCAGTGGCAATAAAACCACTGGTGGAGTGGACAGAGGTGGACACAAATAGCATACATCCCCTTAGCAAGAACAGATTATGGACCGTTTGGTCTCCAATAACTCAACATAACAACAGGTTGAGGAACTCTAAATTAGACAGTATAAAGTGCCCTTCTTCAGCTCAACAGAAAGCACACCCATTCCTCTGCCAAAACACATTCTTTATAATTCTAATCTCAAAATATTTTTAATAATTTCTGACATGAACAATATAATTTAGAGCACCCTTACAAAAAAAGTTGAATGATAAATATTTCCCCCATAATGCTACTTACAGTACTGACTGACTTCAGTGATCTAGAAGCTTGCACCATTTTCCAGATTTAACACAAAGTGAATGTCAGGAAAAAGTCATCACCGTGGCTGTACAAGAAGCCTGCCTGTGCTAGCAAAGTGTTCTGAAGCGTTAAGGTAATATTAGTTTATGTTATCTGTGCATTGCAGTCAGCAGAAAAGCATGGTCACCTTTTCTTCATATTTAAATATGTCAAATCACCGGCAAGGTGAAAGAGGAGAAGCTATGTGAATGGCGCATCCCTTGTTTAAACAATCTGAAATAAGCCAAGATCCATCACACCCTCCCTGTAATGAAGGTGTGGTATGGTGGATGCAGGGCAGATGTTGTTACCCTCGGGGCAAATGGTATTAACCCCTTGTTTTCATGACGCCAGGGTGTGGTTTAGCCTTAACCATCTGAAGGTATACCGCTGGATCCTGGGCTAGGCATGGGGCAATGGGGAAACCGTTGCCAAGTACGGACAACAGTAGCTTTACTGAGGGTAGACAGTTGGAACAGTCTATGCAGTACAGTCAGGGCCCAAGGAGGTAACCAGTGACACAGACACCTCGCAGGCTTGCTGGGACTTGTAGTTGGACAGAGAATTTAGTGCAGGCCACGCTGGGTAGACTGATGACTTGAATGTCTTGTGACTGACAGGATGATGACTTTACCTTACTTGCACTTGACTTATATGGTAGAGACTAGCAGGGAGCCCATAGGTCACCTTTGGGGTCAGCTGGTCACTGGTACCTTCAGAGTAACAATCACATGGTACATTTTATTAAAGGCATAACACATCTTTTAATATACACCATATACAGTACACAAATGGGGAAACAACTGTAGGGGGCCCTGGGACACTGAGGGACACTGCCTGACAGGGCAGGAAAGGTGCGGGGCAACACCATCCCGTACTGGGCCACCACAAAAGTATTATAAGAATTACACAGCCTTCATTTACACGAGTGTACAATAGTGTAATATCTATAATGTACTAATGTGTGAAAAAAGGCAGCAGGTCTTATCAGAAGGAATGTTCACCATCTAGTCATTGGTTGGACACGTTGGGTACCCAGGGCCTTTAAATGTTAGAATATTTTTGATATATTGCACTAACTTAAGTAACTTTGGGCATTAAAAGAGTTATAAATTACATATCATAAATAGATATAGGTACAAGGGCCAAGGGTACTGTACCTATGCTACTATGAGAACACTAAAACAGAGACTTTATAGCAGTGTTTCTCAAGCATGGTCCTCATGTACCGCCAACAGGTCATGTTTTCTGGATTTCCTTAGTCTTTTACTGATGATATAGCTATGGTCAGTAAATCAGGCATCACCACAATTATATCACCTGTGAAACACTAAGGAAATCCAGAAAACATGACCTTTTGGCTTAGGGGTACTTGAGGACCACGCTTGAGAAACACTGCTTTATAGGACACTGACTAATGATAAGCTAGTGGAGTAAATAATATTAATTATCTTCTGACAATGGCACTGGCAATGGAAGGGCTCCACTGTGATGAGTAGAACGTTGGGTCAGAGTATCTCCAAAACAGCACAACTAGTTGGTTTGCATTGTTTAGTAGCTAGGAAAAGCAATCAAAAAAGACTTACGGAAAGTGGTCCAAAGTAGGACAACCGGTGAACCTAAGAAAGATCCATGGGTGCCCAAGGTATCTGGACTGGTCAGATCCCACTGAAAAACAACTGCAGCAGAACGGTCACAGTGTCCATGCTGAGCTCTGAAAGTGAGCTTAACCTTGTCTGATAAATTTCCGTACATTTTGTTTTACATCATGTGGACTGTGGCATGCATCGGCTTTCCTGGGGTAGAAATGGCACCAGGATGCAATATAGGAAGACGGAAAAATGGCTGATGCTGTGAGATGCCCTGCTGGAAACTGGTTTAAACCCAAACTGAGCTTTTCCTTAGGTAATGGATCTATTACCTGACAAAGAGCCCAGCGCGGGTATAAAATGCATAGTTTTTATGGAATAAAGAATGATGTTTATCCTAATCTGGGAGAAGCAACTTGACTACCATCCAACTGAGGGTTTGCTATCCCTATACATTAACTTGAATTTCTTGGAGTTTTAGTACTTGGCTAAAATTTTATTGGCAGACAAATTCCTTTACTTCTGCGCTTTATAATCCACAAAATCTCATTAATCCAGCAATGTTTGTGGCCTGTAAAATGGGACTCCCATTAGATACCAATATGAAATGGCAGGAGTGCTTGGTAAAACACATATGCCACACAGAATGCCGGGGGCTGCACCGAGATCCCGGGGGTTCCCAGCAGCAGGACCAGAATACCCCTTTAAGGGAATAAAGCCAGAATACCCCTTTATAGGAATTTTAGAGAGAAATTAAAAATGTTATAATAGTTTCCTAAAATGTACAATTTAGGAAAAATACAATATAAGGATTTTTTTTTCTAGGAAGTGGAACTTTTGCTATCAAATATCTATGTGGAGCAGCACAACAAACCTGTCTGGACATAGCTGTGTGATTTGTGATGTTATAAAATAGACCAGGGTTACTCAACTATTCTTAGTGAGGGTCCACTTATCCAGGTCTGCCACTGATAAAGGTCCGAGCAGAGCACTGAGGCCTGATTCACACCTAGTGGCCGCAGGGCCATGAAGGGAATAGGTAAAACGACTGAAGTCTGGAGGATGTAAATGTACTGTTTCCTGTATTTTCTGAATACTGCCAGAGACTATACTCCTGAATAAAATACTGCCACACCATGTTCCCCTGAATATAATATTGCCACACGCTGTACCCCTGAATATAATACTGCCATATGCTGTACCCCTGAATATAATACTGCCACACGCTGTACCCCTGAATATAATACTGCCACATGCTGTACCCCTGAATATAATACTGCCACACGCTGTACCCCTGAATATAATACTGCCACACACTGTACCCCTGAATATAATACTGCCACACGCTGTACCCCTGAATATAATACTGCCACACGCTGCACCCCCCGGAATATAATACTGCCACACGCTGTACCCCCTGAATATAATGCTGCCACACACTGTACCCCTGAATATAATACTGCCACATGCTGTACCCCTGAATATAATACTGCCACACGCTGTACCCCTGAATATAATACTGCCACACACTGTACCCCTGAATATAATACTGCCACACGCTGTACCCCTGAATATAATACTGCCACACGCTGTACCCCTGAATATAATACTGCCACATGCTGTACCCCTGAATATAATACTGCCACACGCTGTACCCCTGAATATAATACTGCCACACACTGTACCCCCTGAATATAATACTGCCACACGCTGTACCACTGAATATGGTACTGCCACACGCTGTACCTCTGAATATAATACTATCACACGCTGTACCCCTGAATATAATACTGCCACACACTGTTCCCCTGAATATAATACTACCACACGCTGTACCCCTGAATATAAAACTGCCACACGCTGTACCCCTGAATATAATACTGCCACACGCTGTACCCCTGAATATAATACTGCCACACGCTGTACCCCTGAATATAATACTGCCACATGCTGTACCCCTGAATATAATACTGCCACACGCTGTACCCCTGAATATAATACTGCCACACGCTGTACCCCCTGAATATAATACTGCCACACGCTGTACCACTGAATATGGTACTGCCACACGCTGTACCTCTGAATATAATGCTATCACACGCTGTACCCCTGAATATAATACTGCCACACACTGTTCCCCTGAATATAATACTACCACACGCTGTACCCCTGAATATAAAACTGCCACACGCTGTACCCCTGAATATAATACTACCACACGCTGCCCCCTGAATATAATACTACCACACGCTGTACCGCTGAATATAATACTGCCACACACTGTACCCCTGAATATAATACTGCCACACACTGTACCCCTGAATATAATACTGCCACACTCTGTACCCCTGAATATAATACTGCCACACCCTCTACCCCTGAATATAATACAGCCACACACTGTACCCCTGAATATAATACTGCCACATGCTGTACCCCTGAATATAATACTGCCACACACTGTACCACTGAATATGATACTGCCACACGATGTACCACTGAATATAATACTGCCACACGCTGTACCACTGAATATAATACTGCCACACGCTGTACCACTGAATATAATACTATCACACTCTGTACCCCTGAATATAATACTATCACACACTGTACCCCTGATTATAATACTGCCACACGCTGTACCCCTGAATATAATACTGCCACATGCTGTACCGCTGAATATAATACTGCCACGCGCTGTACCACTGAATATGATACTGCCACACTCTGTACTAGAGAAGAGCAAACTTACAGTAAATTCGAATCGTCACGAACTTCTCGGCTCGGCAGTTGATGACTTATCCTGCATAAATTAGTTCAGCTTTCAGGTGCTCCCGTGGGCTGGAAAAGGTGGATAAAGTCCTAGGAGACTCTTTCCTAGGACTGTAGCCACCTTTTCCAGCCCACCGGAGCACCTGAAAGCTGAACTAATTTATGAAGGATAAGTCATCAACTGCCGAGCCGAGAAGTTCATGACGAATCGAATTTACTGTAAGTTCGCTCATCTCTACTCTGTACCCCTGAATATAATACTGCCACACGCTGTACCACTGAATATGGTACTGCCACACGCTGTACCTCTGAATATAATACTATCACACGCTGTACCCCTGAATATAATACTGCCACACACTGTTCCCCTGAATATAATACTACCACACGCTGTACCCCTGAATATAAAACTGCCACACGCTGTACCCCTGAATATAATACTGCCACACGCTGTACCCCTGAATATAATACTGCCACACGCTGTACCCCTGAATATAATACTGCCACATGCTGTACCCCTGAATATAATACTGCCACACGCTGTACCCCTGAATATAATACTGCCACACGCTGTACCCCCTGAATATAATACTGCCACACGCTGTACCACTGAATATGGTACTGCCACACGCTGTACCTCTGAATATAATGCTATCACACGCTGTACCCCTGAATATAATACTGCCACACACTGTTCCCCTGAATATAATACTACCACACGCTGTACCCCTGAATATAAAACTGCCACACGCTGTACCCCTGAATATAATACTACCACACGCTGCCCCCTGAATATAATACTACCACATGCTGTACCGCTGAATATAATACTGCCACACACTGTACCCCTGAATATAATACTGCCACACACTGTACCCCTGAATATAATACTGCCACACTCTGTACCCCTGAATATAATACTGCCACACCCTCTACCCCTGAATATAATACAGCCACACACTGTACCCCTGAATATAATACTGCCACATGCTGTACCCCTGAATATAATACTGCCACACACTGTACCACTGAATATGATACTGCCACACGATGTACCACTGAATATAATACTGCCACACGCTGTACCACTGAATATAATACTGCCACACGCTGTACCACTGAATATAATACTATCACACTCTGTACCCCTGAATATAATACTATCACACACTGTACCCCTGATTATAATACTGCCACACGCTGTACCCCTGAATATAATACTGCCACATGCTGTACCGCTGAATATAATACTGCCACGCGCTGTACCACTGAATATGATACTGCCACACTCTGTACTAGAGAAGAGCAAACTTACAGTAAATTCGAATCGTCACGAACTTCTCGGCTCGGCAGTTGATGACTTATCCTGCATAAATTAGTTCAGCTTTCAGGTGCTCCCGTGGGCTGGAAAAGGTGGATAAAGTCCTAGGAGACTCTTTCCTAGGACTGTAGCCACCTTTTCCAGCCCACCGGAGCACCTGAAAGCTGAACTAATTTATGAAGGATAAGTCATCAACTGCCGAGCCGAGAAGTTCATGACGAATCGAATTTACTGTAAGTTCGCTCATCTCTACTCTGTACCCCTGAATATAATACTATCACACTCTGTACCCCTGAATATAATACTGCCACACATTGTACCCCTGAATATAATACTGCCACATACTGTACCCCTGAATATAATACTGCCACACGCTGTACCCCTGAACATAATACTGCCACACACTGTACCACTGTACCGCATCCTGTGCCCCTGAATTTATTACTGCAGCATTCTGTGCCCCTAAATATATTACTGCCGCACGCTGTGCCACTGAATATATTACTGCCACACGCTATGCCACTTGTATAGTTCTACCACATGCTATGCCCCTAATATATTAAAGCCACATCCTGTACTCCAGGTATATTACTGCCACACACTGTGCCCCTGGTATATTTCTGCCACTTGGTATGCCCCTGGTATTGTACTGCCACACGCTGTATCCCTGGTATAGTACTGCCACATGCTATGTCCCTGGTATATTACTGCCACATAATATGCCCCCAAATATAATTTTAACACATTCTGTGCCATGTACTGACCAATTGTACCATAAAACAATGAATGATGCCACCGTGCCCCCCAGAATAAATGATGCTATCATGCCCCCAGAATGAATGATGTCACCGTGCCCCGCAGAATAAATGATGCCACTGTGCCCCCAGAATAAATGATACCACCGTGCCCCCAGAATAAATGATGCCACCGTGCCCTTCAGAACAAGTGATGCCACCGTGCCCCCCAGAATAAATGATGCCACCGTGCCCCAGAATGAATGATGCCACCATGCTCCCAGAATAAATGATGCCACTGTGCCCCCAGAATAAATGATGCCACTGTGCCCCCCAGAATAAATCATGCCACTGTGCCCTTCAGAACAAATGATGCCATCGTGCCCCCAGAACAAATGAAGTCACTGTGCTACCACATAAACGTTGTCACTGACTCTTCAGCTGCTGCAAACTACAACTCCCATCATGCACAGACAAACCATGGTTATGATGGGAGTTGTAGTTCTGTAACAACTGGAGAGTCACAGGTGGGGGAATGACTGCCCACCTGACAGCGTAGGCTCCCCGTCCCAGGTCCCGCTCTGCTCCGCTGCTCTGGCCTCTTCTAGTCAGGCCTGTCCCAGAGGAGATGATGCAGGCAGGGCTAATCGTGTCGCCTGCATCACAGGAAAAGTGGCGGGCGGCCGAGCAAGGAGCACAGTGTTCCCTCGCTCTGGCCATTCATTTGTATCCGTGTCTTAAGACACCTATGCAAATGAATGAGGGGAGAGCAGCAGGCGGTCTGCATGACTGGTGGCCACTGTCCGGATCTGGACCGCAGTCTGCCAGTTGAGTATCCCTGACATAGACACTGTGGCACAGTAGTTGTATATAGATATGTAAGTAATTTTTAGTGAATGACTTTGAGGACGTACATTCCTATACTGTATTCCTATATGCTGTGGGGCACATGGACAGAGGGGGCCCAGAAATAGTTAGTCCCATTCCAATTTCTATTGGTAGAACACTGTGCAGGACTACTTAGAGAACTGAATCATCAGTAAATAAAGCAATGGAGTTAATGGTATAAGGGTCAAGGAAAGCAAGAAGGCCAAGGGCAAAATCTGACGCCATAGCAAGAAGCCTATTTCATTCTTTACTATGGGGCACCCACGTATAAGCTGCTCACAACAAAGAAAAATCACACATAAAGGCAGAGATTCATCAATCCGCCTAAAGCCCACACTGACTGGTTTTGCTCATTTCACCAGAGCAGGATAAGATATGAAAGCTGAGCTGTGATAGGTTGCTAGGGTAACACCGGACAGTTCTGATTTCAGGTAGACTGGTAAATCTTTGCCAAAATATTATATTTTTTGCAAGGACCCAGCTCACCCGCTCACCCTGTGATTAAAAACTACTGCATAATATTTTGCATATATTAACCTCTTAATGACTGTCAATATGCCATTTTACAGCTATCATTAAGGGCACGGGTCTCCTGTGCCGGGATCGTGTACGCTTAGCTGTCAGTATAAGAGCAGGGCTCTCACTGTAACTACCAGGAGTGTGAGACCTCTGTTCCTGGTAGAGTAACCCTTTACATGCCGCACTCAGATCGTAAACTCTGCATGTAAAGATTCTCTGTGCCCTTCACTCCCATCAGCTTCCCGGCTACCCCCGGCCGGCTTTGATCACCAGAGGTTTCCATGGCAGCTGTGGGGGCCTTGTGAGGGCTCCAAGGCCTGCCATGTGTGTCTGAGTACCAGGCCAGACTGTACATGGGTTTAAGGGGTGTAGAGGAGTGTACATGGAGGACGGGGGGTACAGGGTGACAGATGGTTGTAGAAGAGTGTATGGGTGATGGGGGGAACAGGGGGTGAAAGAGGGATTTACATGGGGGACAGAGGGGTGTACATGGGTGACAGAGGGGTGTAGAGGAGTGTACATGGGTGACAGAGGGGTGTTGGGGGTGTAGAGGAGTGTACATTGGTGATGGGGGGTACAGGGTGACAGATGGTTGTAGAAGAGTATGGGTGATGGGGGGAACAGGGTGTGAAAGAGGGATTTACATGGGTGACAGAGGGGTGTACATGGGTGACAGAGGGGTGTAGAGGAGTGTACATCGGTGACAGAGGGGTGTTGGGGGTGTAGAGGAGTGTACATGGGTGACGGGGGGTACAGGGTGACAGATGGTTGTAGAAGAGTGTATCGTGATGGGGCACAGGGGGTGACAGAGGGGTTTACATGGGTCACAGAGGGGTGTACATGGGTGACAGAGGGGTGTAGAGGAGTGTACATGGGTGACAGAAGGGTGTTTGTGGTGTGGAGGAGGGCACATGGGTGACAGAGGGGTGTAGAAGAGTGTACATGCATGGCAGAAGGGTGTTGGGGGGGGTAGAGGGGTGTACATGGGTGACAGAGGGGTGTTGGGGGTGTAGAGGGGTGTACATGGGTGACAGAGGGGTGTACATGGGTGACAGAGGGGTGTAGAGGAGTGTTCATGGGTGACAGAGGGGTGTTGAGGGTGTAGAGGAGTGTACATGGGTGACAGAGGGGTTTAGAAGAGTTTACATGGGTGACAGAGGGGTGTTGGGGGTGTAGAGGAGTGTACATGAGTGACAGAGGGTTGCACATGAGTGACAGGGGTGTAGAAGAGTGTAAATGGGTGACAGGGGGGTAAAATAGGGGTGGACAGGAGTGACAAGGTGGCAACAGAGGGGTGGACAGGGGTGACAAGGTGGTAACAGAGGGGTGGACAGGGGTGGAAAAGGGACACAGGGGTGAATATTGGGGATTGGACATTGATGATAGGGGTACAATGAGGGGTGGTCAGAGGGGTGGTGAACATGGGTGACAGGGGCGGACAAGGTGGACATGGATGACGCCATGGACAAGGGTGAAAAAGGGTAACAGAGGGGTGACAAGGTGGTAACAGAGGGGTGGACAGGGGTGACAAAGGGACAGAGGGGTGAATAGTGGGGGTTGGACATTGGTGATAGGGGGGTAGATTGGGGGGTGGTCAGAGGGGTGATGAACAAGGATGACAGGAAAGTGGACAAGGGTGAAAGGGGGTAACAGAGGAGTTACAAACGGGGGTGGACAGGGGTGACAGGGGGGAGAGGGTGCACTGCCCTAATTAAGCTGAGCCGCCCTTCTGCGGGAGGGCCGGGTAACATCAGGCCGGCCAGGAACAATCCGGGTGGCTGGGAAAAATCCAGTACACTATCCCCATTGCATTCAATCCCTCCCAGCCTGCGCACGTGTGACTCATTCCTGGTGCCACAGGGGGAGGGGGACCCCCTCACATGCATGTATCCACTTTTTATATTTAATAAATTCAGTTGAAAAGGTGAAACAATGAATATGATTAACCTGAGTAGTCTGTGCGAGAGGGCAGTGATATCTAAAGGAAGCAATACTAACTATACAGTGACTGCAGGTTTTTATTCATGCTTGCTATTAATAAATGAATAACCTATTGCTCTATCATTATTACAGTACAGCTTCTTTTAACCTTTTACAGTGACTCAAGTGAGTCCTCAAGTTGACGTAAAATCAGAAATTCTAAGGAGATCCAACGTCTAATTCAGATGATGTCAGTGAACTTCTCCATGGGATGCGCGTCACTACCAACCTTTACATCCCACATGTTGCGAGTATGAAGAGGTAACAAGTGGAAGACTGAAACTCATTTTCTATAAATAATCCATTAATATTTCTGTACAGTGCAGTAGCAGAACATTTCTATGACGTTTAAAGTGTACTTGTTGTTTCAAATAATTTTTATAAACTTGCATGGGTTTGATAGATTAAAGGACAACTGCAGCGGAAAACACTTATCCCCCATTCACAGGATAGGGGATAAGGGTTTGATCGCGGGAGGGGGGGTCCGACTGCTGGGATCCCCTGCGATCTCCTAAACGGGGCCCCAGCATTAGCACTCAGTGTGAGCGCTAATGCGCGCATTGTCAACCTGAGAGGTCGACGGTTATGCCCCCCCGTACCCATACAGTTCTATGGGAGTGGCGGGGAGGCAGGAACACTGCCTCCCCGCCTCTCCCATAGAGTTACATGGAAGAGGCGTGTCGGCTGCCGCGTCATGCTGCGGCCGCCACACCTCCTGCACGGGAGAGCCACGGCCCTGTGCAGGAGATCGCGGGGGGTCCCAGCGTTCAGACCCCCCGCGATTACACACTTATCCCCTATCATGTGGATAGGCGATAAGTGTTTTCCGCTGCAGATGTCCTTTAACCCTTCGGAGTGCTAACAAGGGGATTTTAATTTTCTTACTGCTGCAATTGAGCCCCTGAGAGTTCCCTCCATGGTGCACAGTAAGTTTTTATTCTGTGCATTTCAGGAAAGGATAATAGCTTAGCTGATTGCCAGTATTACACTTATAAGACTTTGTTTCCCACTTATTTAGCCAATAACAGCATAACAAAAAATATTCTACTCTACTATGCCATGACATAGTGATGTGAAAAGTGCGCTGGACTGAACAGGTCAGCACTGTGCTGAGGAATGATCCACACAGTTCAACACTAGATGGGATGTGCGAGGAGTGGATTCTAGCGCTGCCGAATCTGTAGGCGCTATATAAATAAATAAATAAAATTCTAATGCAATGAGTTTACAGTAGTAGCAGGATCATAGCAAGGAAAAGGTAACACTAAGGCCTCAATCACACTACCGTTGTCACATGGTAGGGTGATGGCCGTCTGGGCCACGGGGGAAAATAGCGGGAGCAAAAATACAGCTTGCGCTGTCTTTTTCTCCCACTACTCCCGCTGAGAAACAGCAGCGCCTGATGGACCTCATTGACTATAATGGGGTCCATCAGGAACCACTGTTGCACGATGCGCCCCATCAAAATGACGGCTGTCAAACTCAAACAAAAAAAAGAGAGAGTTTGATGACCGTTCTTGACGGAGCGCACCGGCCGTGTGAAAGAAGTCTAAGCACTGAGCTGTTACTGTTGCTGCTGCTGAGAAGATAAAGGGAGGGGGATGGGGAGATTACAATGCAGCACTGTGGTCCCACAGCAATAGGTACACTGGTATGTACACAAGAGACAGCTGCCCTGAGCTTTGTGGGTGGTATGAGAGATGATGAATTTCTTGACTTACCTTTGAGAAACAGTGCAGATCTTCTTCAGCAAGTAGACTGGCTCACATCTAGCAGCCCAGGGTCTCTGACTCTGTTCCTGTCTCTCCTGCACAGAGCACTAAGTAAATCCTGCACCTACTTCCTGTAATTTGTCCTGATCTAGCTATTCCTAGAGACAAATTTCCCCGGCAACAGGCAGTAGACAGCAGATTGCAGGGAAGTGAGACTCCAAGTTGCCACAATAGTAGAGCTGTTTTTCTGGGGTGAGGATTAATTTTTTTGTAAATGAAGTGAAGATAAAGGGAAGATGTTTAAAATTACAGCGACCACGTAATGTTGGTAACTTTTCCTGAAGATGGAGGCTATAACAACAGGAGGATATGACAATAGGAGAGAAGGCATTAAAAGTGTACCTGTCATTTCAAAACACTCTTGACATTTCACAAAAACACTTTAAAGGGGTACTCTGTTGATAGACATCTTATCCCCTATCCCTATCCGTGCAGACACCCAGCATTCTGAACACTATGTTCAGAACACTGGGTTTGGGCCGCCGTAGTCGTGACGTCACACCATGCCCGCTCGTGATGTCACACCCCCTTCATTCATGTAGTGTCTGAACTGAGATCAAGGGGGGCCCAGCAGCCGGACCCCCGCGATCAGACATCTTATCCATTATCCTTTGGATAGCAACGGAGTACACCTTTATACCCCCTCCCCACACACACAAATGAGTATGGTATTTTTTTCTTTTATTGCTATTATTCACTTCCAGGTCTCTTTTCAGATACAGGCTGTGACATACAGTATATGTCATTTTGACACTGGAGGTGTTAGGTTTATTCATATGCTGGCACTGAAGCTGAAGAACCTGGGGACAAGGAGGGTGAGGAGGTCTGGTCTGGAGTCTGAATTAATTTGTGTTGCTATAGCGGCTGTGGTGGTCTACAGAGGTGAGAGAACTCTGCTGTAGTTGGTTACCCTAGTGGTATTACCGTTTAAGATGCTCTTTGTAGAGTGGAAGTGTACTGAAAGTTCAAGTGCATGCCTGTCTCTGGCTAGGTGGTTCGCTGTTTATGAGTTCCACTTTTATTTCCCTTCTGAAGATACAGTATTTTGGATTACATCGAAATAGTGAGATGGGTTACAACACGAACTTGCCCCAGTGCGCATACACCATGCTATTCTTTTTAGCTTTATAAATTATTACAATTGAGCATGACACATGTATTGACATGTAAATTAGTCGCAAAAACTACTGGGGGATTATGCACATTAGCATTGTCTTTCTGTAGCAGTATCATTTTTGATTATGAAATCAGTTTTAATATCAATGATATCATTGTAGTAGTCTTGCTGTCAGTATCCAGAGTTAGTGTGAGGATTCTTCATTCCAGACAGAGGGACTGTAAGCTGATGGAGAACTGACGTCACCCAGATAATAAGGAAGGAACTTAACTAAGCTGCAAATGGCATTTGGAAGTAATTGCTGTTTCTAAGCCTACCATCTGCCTCTCTATCTGTCAGGGGATGATAGACCATAGTAGACAGATACATACAGTAAATGTACTGATACATACTGATCCTTGCCTTAGAAGACAGTTAAAACCAAAGATTCACGAATAGGGGCAGGTGCTATAATAAGAGAAAATTAGATAACATGTAGACATTAGTGTTGCTCGCGAATATTCGCAATTCGAATATTATTCGCGAATATCGCATATTCGCGAATTCGCGAATTTCGCGAATATAGCGCTATATATTCGTAATTACGAATATTCGTTTTTTTTTTTTTTTTTTTTTCTTCACAGTACACATCACAGTGATCACCCCTCTCTGCTTCCAGCTTGTGTGGTGTAAAGAAGGCTGTAATACTACTGTGTGAGACTGGCGTGCGAAAATTCGCATATACGAAAATTAGCATATGCTAATTTTCGCACATGCGAATTTTCACATATGTTAATTTTCGCATACGCGAATTTTCACATATGCGAAAATAAAACGAGAATATAACGAATATGCGAATATTCGCGAATATATGACGAATATTCGTCCATATATTCGCGAATATTCGCGAATTCGAATATGGCCTATGCCGCTCAACACTAGACATGCCTGCCAGGCAAAAGGTTAATGTGCATTAAAGGTAGGTTATGGCTACCGTGGCTTACACAGAAGAAAGGGGATCCTATAGTAAAGATCAAAATGGGTCTCCTATTATGGTGTCTGATTATATCCCCCTCCCCCTTCCAGGAGACAAAGTTAAATTTTCTTTCCCATTGTTTTACACGACTCTTTGATCAATATGTCCATCTCTTTATTGATAATACAATGTAGGTTCTGCATGAGTCCTGCACAGTTTATAATAAGAAAAAAGGAATTGGATCAACCAGGATGGGACCCGTTTTATCCAAGGGCTCCATAGCAGCTGGATGGTCTGTGTCTATAGTTCTATACCCAAGAGTTGCAGTCTACCTACAGGGCGTAGCCATCTAGGGTGTCAACCTACACAGGGCATATACATAATGGGGGAAACTATGGGACAAGACCTGTCTACCTACTGGAGTGACCTATCTAAAGAGAGGGACCAAACTACTCTTTCCCAACCCACTTATCTACCCATTCTACTCTTTGGGACACCAAAGGGGGCATTATTACTGTTTGGGGCCCTGTAGGTCTTGGGAAAGTGGGGAGTGTAATGTCCCAGTACAGGATATACTCCTGTACAGTACTTAGGCCCTGTCAGTTTGAGTCCCTCATTGCCCTAGGGGCTCTACTGCAGCGTCTCCCCTATAGTAGTAAGTCTAATTTTATGTATAGTGTTGTAAATATAGTGCATAAAGTTATTTATAGGTATATAAAGTATAAAGGACCTTTAAGGACCTTTGGAGGTTATATTCTGTTATGTTCACATGATGTGTTATGTTACCCAGAGAGCACCAGTTGACCACCTGACCTGCAGCTTGACCTATGGGCTTCTTGCTCAGCCCCCCTTTATCATAGGGGGAGCCATTACAATCTGCCTCTTTAACTCGTAGCTCTTACACCATCACTACTGCTGAGCAACAGCAAAGCACAGACATCACAGATCCTGTGTCCAGTGCACCTGGAGGCCATAAAGCCTGCACACCAGCCCCACTGTTAGCAAGTCAACTCATCTATGTCTGCTGTCTCTACCAAAGCCAAGACACTAGTCAAGTCAATTATAGTCAGAGTGACTGTATTGAAGTCTGACCCAAAAGTACTGCAGGTCCCAGCAAGCTGCAAGGCCCTTTCCATGTGACTGGTTGATTCTTTGGGATTCTGGCCTAGCTGTAAAGACTTTAACAACTGTCTAACCTCAGTAAAGCTACCGTTAACCCTTATCTGGTCTTGGACTATTATTGCCCTGCCTAACCTTGGGATAGCAGTGCTACTGTTCGGGTGGTTACCAGAAAAAACACTCTGGATCACGAACATTAGGGGTTAATAACACCTTGCCCCTGAGCTATACCATCTGCCCCATACCTCTCCACACACACCTCGTGGTCACACCACAACTTTGGCATCACCACAGGAGCCGAAAATATTTCTTAGAGCAGGTTCTGCAGAGATGTGTCATGGCTGGAAGAAATCATCGCGATGGTCTGAGCATGGATGGAGAAGAAAAAGGAAGGAGGATGACTTGAATCAGAAAAGATGTCTGTAATCTTTTATATGGTCTGTTGTAGTATTGATGGCGGTTTTTGTCACCTTTGTATAGGAGGTCCTTCTAAACTCAGGTGACAGACTGACAATTATTGCTGTAAAAGGAGTATTCCCATTCCACATTTGCAGCCATGAGTTAGCACGTGGTTAGGAGCGTGCCTTGTCCCTCTATATTCTTACCAAAAGTTGTGAGGTATGATCTATCCTACAGCTGAAAATAACCTATATGCATAACACAATGTTCAGTGTAAATAAAACATGGTCCAGACAGAAATGATGTACTGTAGAGAAAACCAGATATACTTCCATCAAGGTTTGCTGTTACCACTGTCCCTAGATATACATGTTTTCGTGTAGTTGTCGAGGGGCAACTATAGTATGTTAGCAAATGTCAGGTATCAAAATTGTGTCAGCTCATACCAATAATATCATTATATGGCTCCAGGGTTATGAAAGAATGGTTGTTCGTAAAAGAAGAATAGACATAACTGGGAAGAATATGATAAAATGAACTGGTGATATCATCCTGCAGTTTTTATGACTCATGCTCCGGACTTCATGGCTACATGTGTCAGGAACACATTGCTGATATCAAAGGACAGGAACAAGAGGCAAAGCGTGGGATGTTCACTGGAACTCCATCCACACTAAGGGTAGAGATTCTTCTCAGTATAATGCAATCCCCATTCTGCTAGAGCAGTTTCAGTGAATAGGGATGCTGAGGATTGCAGCACTGAGTCACGAAAAGAACAATGCTAACACTGACTATAAAGAACAGTGGCAGAAAGCATTGTCAAATAATATAGAAATCATATGCCACTTATATTCTCTTTCTCCAGAGCAATTTGGAAATACAGTAGTTGGAATGATACCGTCAGCACCCCGTGAAGCAGTTTTGTACACTGAAGAAAAAAGTCATTTAAAATGAATTTCAGCTTTTTATCATCATGTTATTTTTAGAGCCAATATTCTGAGCTGATTTATTTTAATATTTCTCCTCAGTGGTGACAGTATCATTTTGGATACAAAGCTGCAAATTTCCTGCATAGGCTTTGAATTATATGATAAAAATGATGGCTGCCAGTGAACACCACCAGGGGGAGATCAAACACTTACTGCATACTCCATTCTAAATTGGTTCAAGGTATTAGCATGAAAGAGGGGTGCAGAAGGGGTGTGGGGATGCTGAGAGTCACCCCTACAGGCCTGTGGTGGTATAAGTAGATACTCAGCATTAAATGGCTCAGCAATAAAGGGCATAGACCAGTGAGTCGACAGAATGCTGCCGTAATTGCCCACTGGCCCCTTGTATTTGCTTTTCATGCACAGGTAGGTTTAGCGTTAGGTCCCGTGCCATTTGAGAAACCTTGGCGTTGGTGTGCGGGCTCTGGTATGTCCTTCATATAAGGATTTACTGGCGAATGTCTCAATTTTAACATCAGTGTTGAGGGATAGCCAATGTCACTGTATACATCTACCACAGTAGTGCACCTAAATTCCTGTATTGTATTATTCTAATTGTTACACATCCACACCGTCTATCTGGTGTAGGATTCTATTGTGGTACTTGTAGTCCACTGCAGGCATCCTCCATTGTATGCATTTTTATGCTGGGGATCGCCCCTAGCAACGGACTACAAGGGCAGGATATGCTCCCCCAGTATAAATGCACAACCGCATTTGGGGTTGAGCACCTCCAGCCAAGTTTTTTGTTGTTTGTTTAGACCAGTGTTTCCCAACCAGAGTGCCTCCTGCTGTTGCAAAACTACAACTCCTAGCATGCCCGGACAGCCAAAGGCAACAGCTGGAGGCACCCTGGTTAAGATACATTGGCATAGACAGTTCTTTGAATGCAGAGTCTATGAATGCTCTGCTTGCCAGAGGTACTGATGCATGGTGGTAACAGTAACATATATACAAAGCACAGTAATTTCGGAAGTTCTCACCAAGAGGCGCTAACGTAGATAAAGAGTGAGCTAGTGGTTCTGTTGCAGCTAGAAGTAAAATCGAAGGATCTACAATGTGGTGTCCCGGTCCCGTATTGCATACCGTACCTTGTGTAGTGGTCCCCAAAGTCAGAGTTACTACGTTCAGGTAGCCCCATGTCGCCTTTTCTTTCTAGTCTTGTAATGTCTAAATGTATATATTTAACATAATGTATATTAGTCGGCTTACCTTGGTAGCGTCGCAGGACCTTTGGTCATGTGACTATGTTAATTCCTCTATGGTATGATGGAGGACCTTTGGAGGTCCTTGGGTCACATGTTTACCCATAACTCTTTGTACAGAAGATTGACAGTTGTTATGGACCAGTGAGCTTAAGTCCAGCCCCTGCCCAAATAAGGGAGCTGTAGCCAATGATCGCTCTCTTGGGTTGCTGCTCTCGTGGATGCCGGACTATTAGGAAGGATCTGTGCAACTTACAAAGATAAGCTAGGCCAGAAGCCTGCTGGCCTCAGCCTGAAACTAAACTGTGAGCTAGCGTGATTACTGGACGGAATCTAAATCCCTAAAACCAGTGGATCAGCGCAACAATTACCTTCCTAAGCTCAATAGACTTACGAGGTCCAACCACTTGTCAACCTCTAATAGACTTTGCTATATGGACTGTTCCTTTTCATTATTGCATAAAATCTTCGGTAAAGGTTCCGACAAGTTTCTGCAAATCTCCGGTTGTGGACAATCAATTATTTCCTATCTCCCTGTCGCTCTTGGGACGGGTGGCGGTAGGACAAGCATTCCGAGAATACCCCTCACTCTGGCGTCACGAATAGAAAGGGCTAACCAGACATCCTTTGGTTACCGCACGGCTACACCCCATATACCCTACACCCCAAAGCTACCACAATAACATTGGCTCCCAATCACTCAGACATTTAACCCTTGTGACTAGGGCTCCCTGTAGACAGTCCCTTTATTCTGGCAAAAAGGGCTGTCGCTCTGCCTCAGAGATACACACAGTAAGAATCGCATGTTGTCTCTGCAATCTACAGCTCAGGATAGCAGGATAACAAGCACCAATCTCTGTGATCAGCGCCCATCTCGAGCCTTGATCAGCTCTATCAGTTGTGAGGCCAGGCTGCCGGATCAATCACCGGGATCAGCCACACATCCTGTTTACCACAATGTGTGGCGATAATCATTTTACTGGCCGCACAAAAGATGCGTTTAGCCAACGATTGAGCGTTTTTTGGTTTGTCAGTTGGTCACTGCCCGTTTTACACAAGCTGATTATTGTGAACAAGTGCTCCTACAAACGCTCATTTACCCGATAATCATACTGGGGGAGATTTATTAAAACCTGTCCAGAGGAAAAGTTGCCCATAGCAACCAATCAGATCACTTATTTCATTTTTAACATGGCCTCTGCAAAATGAAAGCGATCTGATTGGTTGCTATGGGCAACTGGGCAACTTTTCCTCTGGACAGGTTTGATAAATCTCCCCCACTGTGAAAATAGACTTAACACTCCGATTGCTGATGTCTTTGGTCCTACAGCGGGTATTCTCTTTTACAGACTTCTTCAGCCTGGCTCAGCACAGCACAGCTTCTCTCTTGTCAAACATCAGCATTACATTACCAAATTAGAGTGGGGACATAGTTTTAAATTAGAGGGGCAAAGGTTTATAAGTAATATCAGGAAGTATTACTTTACTGAGAGAGTAGTGGATGAATGGAATAACCTTCCTGCACAAGTGGTAGATGCAAATACAGTGAAGGAGTTTAAGTGTGCATGAATAGGCATAAGGCTATCTTTCATATAAGATAGTGACAAAGACTATTCATAGAATTAGCATAGAATATTGGTCTGACTAGATGGGCCAGATGTTTCTTATCTGCCGACACATTCTGTGTTTCAAATATTGAGACCATGGGGACTCTACTATAAAAGTTACATGCTCTCACACAACAATCATCTCCTACATAAGGGGTTCCCGAAGCTCCTGCTATCTCCTATCAGCATCATGGTACATGAGGCTGGAATTCCCCAGCACCATGTTGTTTAACCTCCCAGTAGTAACCAATGTAATAGAAATAAACATAGTACACAGAAAAATTACATTTATGAATAATAAACATATTTACATAGCAAAAATAGAAATTGGTAAGAAAGCACATGCTTTGAACAACTTCCTTCTAAACAACTATCTCTAATGGTAAAGGAATATGGATACCGCTCTCACCAGCGCCGGACACCTCTTGCACCTGTGCTGCGGACTGCCGGCACCACCTCCGGCAACTCCTTATGCTAGAAAGAACTCGGTCCGGCACCAAGGTATGAGGAAAAAAAGGCTTGTCTTTATTTATTCCACTGCAGGATACATACAGATAAAGATGCCTGACGCGTTTCGCCCTTTGCAGGGCTTAATCGCAGTCTACGATTAAGCCCTGCAAAGGGCGAAACGCGTCAGGCATCTTTATCTGTATGTATCCTGCAGTGGAATAAATAAAGACAAGCCTTTTTTTCCTCATACCTTGGTGCCGGACGGAGTTCTTTCTATCTCTAATAGTAGTTCAAGGCAGCCAAAATATTATCATTCTACAAGACAAAAGGGAGCTCAACCCTGAATAAATCGGGGTGCAATAAAGTGTCAGAATACTGACATGAACAAACAAGAGAAGAGCTAGACTGCAGGAAGTTGCCCAGAGCTACGGAACGCGTGAGGTCTGTCAGGAGCACACATATTTGCACCATGCCGCAGTCTGTATCGCTTGTTATCTCCATATTGGTATTTGCTGTTGGATGTTTATTTTTCCATCATTATTGTGTCCATATACTTATCAAAGTGACATTATTGATTTACTTACCATTGGATGTTGATAATTCCTTATGGATGCCTAGGTATTTCCACAGCATATGGGAGTTATACACAACTGATATTGGTGGTGGGATTCATGATTGTTAACATTTATTCATGTGCTACTGGAGGGAGAGCGTCTTGCCCCCTCATTTTTGGTTGGGGCCCCTCTTTTGTTTGTGGGATCATTTTCATTGATTTTAAATGTCTTGTTTGTATACATTTTGACCAATAAAATATTGTTCAATTTGCTATATTTTAGAGTTTGGGTGTGCAATCCTTATATAGTGTCTAGCTCTTCTCTTGTTTGCAGAATATTATCATTCGACTATGTCTATCCAGTGGGTTTGGCGCTTGATATTAGAGAAACGACTTCTGGCCCCTATAAAGATACAATAAGAAATGAATCAGCAAAGATTTATAAGAAATTAAATGATGAGCAATGATGGAGATAAAGCACTTGGGCTGAAAATATGTGTTATTTTAAGATTTGATCTCCTATTCATCACTACAGGTCAAAGACTAGACATGTCCAATGCTGGGAGGGATGAAAATATTCCTAATTTTCTCACTTTGGCAATTACCTATTTCTGCTTTGGTAAATGAGGATGGACAAGAAGACAGGTTTACTGAAGTGGTATCACACATATCTGACCTGACTGGCATACACAATATTACACAAAATGGAGCTTTTATGTAACCTACAGTGAAATCAAGTAGTCATAGATTCTAAACATGGTAAATTATAAATGGTAAAGTTATAAAATGATTTAATATTTTATATTATATAATAAAAATATAAATGATAATAATTATACAGGGATCCCTTAACCCCTTATTATGGCTTATTCTTTGCGCCACCAATTGTACTTGGCAGTGACATTAGTCATTTTACCAAAAAATCCACGGCGAAACGGGAAAAAAAATCATTGTGCGACAAAATTGAAGAAAAATTTTCATTTTGTAACTTTTGGGGGCTTCCGTTTCTACGCAGTGCATGTTTTGGTAAAAATATCACTTTATCTTTATTCTGTAGGTCCATATGGTTAAAATGATATCCTACTTATATAGGTTGGATATTGCCGTACTTCCGAAAAAAATCATAACTACATGCAGGAAAATGTATATGTTAAAAATTCTCATCTTCTAACCCCTATAATTTTTTTTTCTGCGTACGGGCCGGTATGAGGACTCATTTTTTGCGCCATGTTCTGAAGTTTTTATCAGTACCATTTTTGTATTGATAAGACTTTTTGATCGCTTTTTATGAATTTTTTCATGATATAAAAAGTTACCAAAAATACACTATTTTGGACTTTGGAATTTTTTTGCGCACACGCCATTGATCGTGCAATTTAATTAACGATATATTTGTATAGTTCAGACATTTTCGCACGCGGCGATACCACATATGTTTATTTTTATTTACACAGTTTTTTTTTTTGTGGGAAAAGGGGGGTGATTCAAACTTATAATAGGGAAGGGGTTAAATGACCTTTGTTAACTTTTTTTTTCACTTTTTTTTTGCAGTGTTATAGCTCCCATAGGGACCTATAACACTGCACACACTGATCTCCTATGCTGATCCCTGCAAAGCCATAGCTTTGCAGGGATCAGTCAGATAGGTGGTCGATTGCTCAAGCCTGTAGCTCAGGCTTGGAGCAATCAATCGACGGTCGGACGCTGCGGAGAGAGGTAAGGAGACCTCCGCCTGCGTCCCAGCTGATTTTATAGCGATGTCCCGATCAGCCCGACTGAGCTGCCGGGAACGGTTTACTTTCGTTTTCAGATGCGGCAATCAACTTTGGCTGTTGTTAGAGGCCGGGCCTGACCCGCTATGATGTGGGGCCACGCCTTGGCCCCACGTTATAGATCAGGAGCTGCATCATGACGTAGCGGTACGTCATGAGTCCTTAAGCGGTTAAAGAGGTACTCCGCTCCTAGACCTCTTATCCTCTGTGTCAGTGGGGTGATGACGTGGGCCGTACCAGGGGAACGGAGTCTAAGGGGTTACTGGTTTTCACCAGAGCCCGCCGCAAAGCGGCAGGTAGCCCCCAGGTCGTTCCACCCGATAGCGACTATACCCCAACTGACGGCTGAGACAGGCGCGGTACAAGGGATTAGGCAAGAGCAAGGTCGGACGTAGCAGAAGGTCAGGGCAGGCAGCAAGGATCGTAGTCAGGGGCAACGGCAGAGGGTCTGGAACACTGGCATGGGGCATACAAGGAAACGCTTTCACTGGCACAAGGCAACGAGATCCGGCAATACTGGGAAGGGGAAGTGAGGTTATATAGAGAGGGCGCAGGTGTGAGCACTAATTGGGCCAGGCGCCAATCAGTGGCGCACTGGCCCTTTAAATCGCAGAGAGCCTGCGCGCGCCCTAGGGAGCGGGGCCGCGCGTGCCGGGACTGAGCCGTCGGGGAACAGGACGGGTGAGGAGACCGGGCTGCTACGCGGGTCGCATCCCCGCCGGTAACATTAATGCAGCGCTCCCGGTCAGCAGGGACCCGGAGCGCTCGGCGTAACAATCACCATGCTGTGATCTCACTACTCTGTGCGTGTCTCTTCTGCGCACGCATGCCCGAAAACTTGCGTAGTGCTATTACTGACATAGATCTTCTGCGCATGCACTGCGTTATGTCGCGCATGATCGGGAATTTATGTTATTCTCCACTTGTAGTGGTCTTCTGCGATTGTCAGGTAACTCAAAGTATTCCAAGCTTCCTTGTTCACGCCGCATGCGCTTAGATCACTATCCTTGACATCATATTGGTCCCCTTTCTCTTCTTCTAATGCGAATGTCATGGAACTCAGAAGACATACAGGTGTTGTTATGTTCTATGGAAACATGTTGTATCCAATGGATGGGGAGCTACATGATATACTAGGCCTAACGCAGCACATGCGCAGAAGATCTATGTCAGTATTAGCACTACACAAGTTTTCGGGCATGCGTGGCACAGGATACACATGCACAGAGTAGTGACATCACAGCATGGTGATGTAATGAGTGCTGATCAATACATGACAGCGTAGATTAATTGAACCCTGATTGGTTAGACCTGATGCGCAAGTTGATGCTCTTACAAACACGTCCCCAACATAGTGCATATAAGGGTGGAATCCCGATCATACGGCCATTAGCCTCACTCCCTTGAAAAAGTCAGCGTGGACTGATGAAACGTCAGGGTGCAGTGGCTAGAGAGTGATCTATTTTAACCAGCAGCCGTTAGTGCCAGAGAATACATGTCACTATGCATCCTCAGTTTGAGTAACTCATACACCTATAGAGATATCTATATGCATGTGGATGCACTGAAACAATAACCTGAGCACAGGCTGTGTTTTTAAACCACAAGTTACACTCATTATCTACAATTTTAAGTGAATATAATAAAGCACTATATTTTAGGGGGGATTTCTAATTTAGGAGTATCGTGACATCACGGCCGCATGACGGTCGCCACGCCCCCTCCCATAGACTTGCAGTGAAGGGGCGGCTCAAGACATACTCCGGCGATCGTACTCAAGCGAAGTTCACTCTGTGCAGCAGATAACACAGGTACTGCAGGAGAGATCGCGGGGGTTCCCAGCAGCAGGATCCCCCTGCGATCAGACATCTTATCCCCTATGCCTTGGATAGAGGATGAGATGTCTAGGGTGGAGTACCCCTTTAAGTAAAAATATTAAAGGGGATCTCTAGGATAGAAAAACTCATCCAACCCGATGGAGATCCGGAGCCCAGTACAGGAGCTTGCGGGGGTCCCAGCAGTTGCACACACCCCCCCCCCCCTTTGCTCTGACAGATAAGTTTATCCATCCTGAAGAGCTCCTTTAATTGGTTTCAGGATGAACATTGTATGTTTAAACCATTGTATGTTAAGAGTATAATTCTATGGAGATACCGGTAATTGGTTCCAAAATGTCCTCCCAGAACAAGAAAAAAATGTAGCTTAGAGAAAAATGACAAGATAACTAAAACAGATATAGCCACTGCTGAAAGCTATAAATTGCTTTATACATAGTGGGCAGGAGCTTTTTTATTTGTCCTGTATAGCATACACAATATATCAGAGCAGCTAATCCTGGTACAGGTAGAGTAAAACATATAGTACCTCCCTGTACTGTAGAGGGCGCAACCAGACAGCCAGTCAGTACATACACTACAATAATACAGGTGTTTTACCAATGAAATGCCCATTTTAATTGGTCAGTTCTTCCAGCCATTAACACGTTTCACAGATCTGGACTGTCTGTAGCATTGTATGTTGAGTCTGGCTTCAGGTTACAATGGTCCAGAAAAGACCATTGTATGTAGAAAATACTGTAATCTGAGGCCATTGTAACTTACATTTCACAGTACTAAATATAACTTCTAAATGTGTTCTGTTCCCTTTAAAGAATAAATATATTCGAGAATTGTATAAACAGTGATGATCTGAATCATTCCCTTTAGAATCAGAAGTGATCTAATATCACAGTAACGAATATTGAATCATCCTCCTGCGTCTTACATGTCGGCCAGCCAACAAATAAAAGCCACTTTATATTAGCATGTTGCTGCTTCAGTATACTGATGGGTATACAGGGAAATGGTAAAATTCTCTTGTAGTCCTAAGAGAGAGTTTAATACCTGGGAAGCTGGAGAGGGAAGTGATGATAAGCTGAGCATTGCGATGAATCATTAGTTAAGTTGTATAAGGAACCAGTGGCTCTCCATTATGGGGGTCCTACAAGGGGGATCCCCTCTTGACATTCAAGTGCCTTAAAGGTCCAAAGCGATTGATGGCCAATCCAATGGGTAAGCAATAGCTGATGCTAACACGTGGCACCTTCACTGCAGTGCCAAGGTCATTGTTTCTCAACTAGTGTGCCTCCAGCTATCCCAAAAGTACAACACCCAGCATACTGGGTGTTGTAGATTTGCAACAGCTGGAGGCACACTGATTATGAAACACTGACCTAGGTTTACATATTTAGCAGGAAGCCTTTGCTCGATACATTGTGTAATGACCATGCTGGGTAACTGCCCAGCTACCATCGAAATTTATGCCTTTGGCATGGCTCTGCCAGGTACTGCAACTCAGCCTCATTCACGTGATAATTGTTTTTTTTTTTATACAATAATGACAATTTAAAGTAGACCTGTCATTTGGAAAAAACTTTTTAAATAATGTAGATAATAACATTAAATGTATATTTGTAATATACAGTACAGACCAAAAGTTTGGAAACACCTTCTCTTTCAGAGTTTTCTTTATTTTCATGACTATGAAAATTGTAGATTCACACTGAAGGCATCAAAACTATGAATTAACACATGTGGAATTATATACATAACAAAAGAGTGTGAAACAACTGAAAATATGTCATATTCTAGGTTCTAGCCACCTTTTGCTTTGATGCTTTGCACACTCATTCTCTTGATGATCTTCAAGAGGTAGTCACCTGAAATGGTCTTCAAATAGTCTTGAAGGAGTTCCCAGAGATGCTTAGCACTTGTTGGCCCTTTTGCCTCCACTCTGCGGTCCAGCTCACCCCAAACCATCTCGATTGGGTTCAGGTCCGCTGACTGTGGAGGCCAGGTCATCTGGCGCAGTACCCCATGTCAGGATCTGGGCTGGTAGCAGGTAGCGGAGGCTGGTGGTGGATCCGCTGTGCCAGAGAGGTGATGACGTGGGCCGTACCAGGGGAACGGAGTCTATGGAATTACTGGTTTTCACCAGAGCCCGCCGCAAAGCGGGATGGACTTGCTGCGGCAGGTAACCCCCAGGTCCTTCCTCCCAGTAGCGACTCAACCTCTCTGGCTGCTGAGATAAGGCAAGGTACAAGAGGATGAGGCAAAGGCGTAGTCGGACGAAGCAAATGGTCAGGGCAGGCAGCAACAGTTTACAGGCGGGAGTCAGTAGCAACGGGTCGGCAACAGGCAGGGAACAAAGGAACAAAGAACACTTTCTCTCAGGCACAAGGCAACAAAGATCCGGCAGGAGGCTGTGGGAGGAGATGGTATTTATAGATCTAAGAGTCCCGGGCCCAAGAGAGCGGGGTCGCACACGCTGAGACGCGGGAGCGCTGCCTGGGGACACACGCCGTACGCACTCCGGTCCTGGAGCGGGGACCGGAGCGCTCGGCGATACACCCCATCACTCAAATAGCCTTTACACAGCCTGGAGGTGTGTTTGGGGTCATTGTCCTGTTGAAAAATAAATGATGGTCCAACTAAACACGAACCGGATGGAATAGCATGCCGCTGCAAGATGCTGTGGTAGCCATGCTGGTTCAGTATGCCTTCAATTTTGAATAAATCCCCAACAGTGTCACCAACAAAGCACCCCCACACCATCACACCTCCTCCACACCAGCACACCTGTGAAGTGAAAACCATTTCAGGTGACTACCTCTTGAAGCTCAACAAGAGAATGCCAAGAGTGTGCAAAGCAGTAATCAAAGCAAAAGGTGGCTACTTTGAAGAACCTAGAATATGACATATTTTCAGTTGTTTCACACTTTTTTGTTATTTCTATAATTCCACATGTGTTAATTCATAGTTTTGATGCTTTCAGTGTGAATGTACAATTTTCATAGTGATGAAAATAAAGAAAACTCTGAATGAGAAGGTGTGTCCAAACTTTTGGTCTGTACTGTACATTGGTTAAAAAACTTGAATATTTTTGGGTAAAAAATACTGTCTCTGCAGCTATTTCCTGTTTGTCTCTGTGAAGAGACCAAATACAGGAAGTGTGGGCAGGACAAGGAGGGCTCTGTGCAGACTCCTGGCTTGTCAGTCATCCTGCTGTGTGAGCCGGGGTGTGTCATGGAGCCTCACTGCACAGAGCCCTCAATGTACAGAGCCCTGCTTGTCCTCATTGTACAGAGCGCTTCTTGTCCTCAGTGTACAGAGCCCTGCTTGTCCTCACTGCACAGAGTCCTGCATATCCTCACTGCACAGAACCCTGCTTGTCCTCAGTGTACAGAGCCTTGCTTGTCCTCACTGCACAGAACCCTGCTTGTCCTCAGTGTACAGAGCCCTGCTTGTCCTCAGTGCACAGAGCCCTGCTTGTCCTCAGTGTACAGAGCCCTGCTTGTCCTCAGTGCACAGAGCCCTGCTTGTCCTCAGTCTACAGAGCCCTGCTTGTCCTCAGTGTACAGAGCCCTGCTTGTCCTCAGTGTACAGAGCCCTGCTTGTCCTCAGTGAACAGAGCCCTGCTTGTCCTCAGTGTACAGAGCCCTGCTTGTCCTCATTGTACAGAGCGCTTCTTGTCCTCAGTGTACAGAGCCCTGCTTGTCCTCACTGCACAGAGTCCTGCATATCCTCACTGCACAGAACCCTGCTTGTCCTCAGTGTACAGAGCCTTGCTTGTCCTCACTGCACAGAACCCTGCTTGTCCTCAGTGTACAGAGCCCTGCTTGTCCTCAGTGCACAGAGCCCTGCTTGTCCTCAGTGTACAGAGCCCTGCTTGTCCTCAGTGCACAGAGCCCTGCTTGTCCTCAGTCTACAGAGCCCTGCTTGTCCTCAGTGTACAGAGCCCTGCTTGTCCTCAGTGTACAGAGCCCTGCTTGTCCTCAGTGAACAGAGCCCTGCTTGTCCTCAGTGTACAGAGCCCTGCTCGTCCTCAGTGCACAGAGCCCTGCTTGTCCTCAGTGTACAGAGCCCTGCTTGTCCTCACTGCACAGAGCCCTGCTTGTCCTCACTGCACAGAGCCCTGCTTGTCCTCAGTGTACAGAGCCCTGCTTGTCCTCAGTGTACAAAGCCCTGCTTGTACTCAGTGTACAGAGCCCTGCTTGTCCTCACTGCACAGAGCCTTGCTTGTCCTCACTGCACAGAACCCTTCTTGTCCTCAGTCTACAGAACCCTGCTTGTCCTCACTGTTCAGAGCCCTGCTTGTCCTCATTGTATAGAGCGCTTCTTGTCCTCAGTGTACAGAGCCCTGCTTGTCCTCAGTGTACAGAGCCCTGCTTGTCCTCATTGTACAGAGCGCTTCTTGTCCTCAGTGTACAGAGCCCTGCTTGTCCTCATTGTACAGAGCGCTTCTTGTCCTCAGTGTACAGAGCCCTGCTTGTCCTCAGTGCACAGAGCCCTGCTTGTCCTCAGTGTACAGAGCCCTGCTTGTCCTCAGTGCACAGAGCCCTGCTTGTCCTCAGTGTACAGAGCCCTGCTTGTCCTCAGTGTACAGATCCCTGCTTGTCCTCAGTGTACAGAGCCCTGCTTGTCCTCAGTGCACAAAGCCCTGCTTGTCCTCAGTGTACAGAGCCCTGCTTGTCCTCAGTGTACAGATACCTGCTTGTCCTCAGTGTACAGAGCCCTGCTTGTCTTCAATGTACAGAGCCCTGCTTGTTCTCAGTGTACAGAGCCTTGCTTGTCCTCACTGCACAGAACCATGCTTGTCCTCAGTGTACAGAGCCCTGCTTGTCCTCAGTGTACAGAGCCCTGCTTGTCCTCAGTGTACAGAGCCCTGCTTGTCCTCAGTGTACAGAGCCCTGCTTGTCCTCACTGCACAGAGCCCTGCTTGTCCTCAGTGTACAGAGCCCTGCTTGTCCTCAGTGTACAGAGCCCTGCTTGTCCTCAGTGTACAGAGCCCTGCTTGTCCTTAGTGTACAGAGCCCTGCTTGTCCTTAGTGTACAGAGCCCTGCTTGTCCTCAGTGTACAGATCCCTGCTTGTCCTTAGTGTACAGCGCCCTGCTTGCAAATGACAGGTATGCTTTAAGCAGATTTTAAGATTACTAAACTTCTAGGACTTTGAATCAATACAGTGTAGAAAAAAATGCACCACAATAATATGTTATTCATATAGTACTTTTGCGCCATTACTACATATATGGACAACTGTATGTCCCTTTTACGTTATGCATCAGATCGTATATTTTTGATAAAAGCTGTAGAGTAGATCTCAAAAGAACTTATCAATGTAAATTCAAGGAGAGCTTAATGTGACCTTCCAAGTAGTTACCCAACCAGAAATAAATGAATGCTTTGTATCTGGCAACAGCATAGCCATGTTCCACCTTTGAGTCAAGGGAACTGCATTCTTAAGAATCCATATGTCACCACAAGTGGTCCCATTACAAGTGGCAGTTTTAACAACTATATGGTATATAAAAGAGTGTTAGATTTTATATCCAATGCTCTGCTAATTGGCATTAAAGAGTGCCTGTCATATCAAGCAATGTTTTACTCGCTAGGTCCTATAGATTCTTTACATGTCTTTTTTATGTGTCTAGCTTCTCTATTTGGCTCACAAATACTTCTGTTCTGCTGCTCACTGATTCTGACATCCAATGCTCAGGAAGGGGCATGTCTGAGGCAAGTGCTAAGCCCGCCCACACTAACCATGCATTCTCTTCCTTCCTGAGTCTGCTGTGATGTGCTTGGCCTCTTCATCTAATCACTCCAGGCTGCTCTGTAACCCCCTCCTCTCTGTTTTCATGCTGCAGTCTGATAGGACAGGAGTGAGCACAAAGGCATGCTAGTTGTACCCTAAATTACTGAACTTTGTCCCTGCCTGTGCATCAGCTGAGAGAAAGAAGATGCTGCAGCCAAACAGGATTATGTTCTGATGGTATGGGGACTTCTAGTGGTCTTTTTTTTTTTTTTTTTTTTTTAAAGCCATGATTTCTATTAAAAGGAAATACATTTTTATAAAGCATATAGGTTAATGTTTTGCCAAGATATACCACATATAAAAAGTTTTTTATTCTGACAGCGCCCATTTAAGGCTAGGGCAACACAGCTTGCTGGGGCGGACATAACCTTCACAGACATTTGATTTAATTAGATAATTAAATAATGGGTCCCACTGCTTCTCTATATATTGCTGTTAAAGGTTTCCTATTGCTATGACTATTGTGTAAATCCATCCATGGCTCTGACGGAACGGAGTGGTGTTGTGTATGTATTTTTCTTTAAAAGGAAGCCTTTCCCCTTGACATATATGCTTGCATATTCTGCCTCTAAACCTAAGGAAATCTGTCAGATCTTATCAGCCTTGTTTATTTCCCATGTAAATGTAAAACCTCAGGCATTAGCCGGCACCAGAAACAAAGGGGTGGAACATGGAATACAGCGAGACTTTGGTGATCTGTGCTACTCCAGGCTTAATATTCACCACATAGATCTATTCAACTGCTTTTGAGGAACCTCTTGTGAGACAAAGGGGGACATTTACTAATCTAGTCTATTCTGGGTATGCTTATAGACCAGCGTATGTGGTAGTCTCCTGTCTATTGTGCTCCTAATTTATCAAAGGTCTCACAGCCCTTGATAAATTCTGTGCTCAGACTTCAGGGTCTACAGCTTTAACTGCATTTAGACCTGCTCCAACATGGTCTGACATTTCAGCGTATTTTGGGGCAGATGCGACTTGTCGCACAAAAGTCGCACTTGATAAATTCAGCACCAATGCATTTTCCAATGCATTTTCATCTAAAATAGACTAGCATGCATCATGTTCTAAAAATCCTCCCCAGTAAAAGTTGCAGAAAAGTCGCACATATTTAGACTGCGACTTTCTGTGCAACAAATGTAGACAGGAAAAACCAGTCTAAATCTCCCCCAAAGTGTCTAAACTATTTAAGTGGCATATTTAACCAGGGAGGTACTATCTGTCTTATAAATATATATATATATATAATAAATATATATATATATATATATATATATATATATATATATATAAAAAATATATATATATATATATATACTTCTCTGAAGATTTTCACCAGGCAAAACTTAAAAACCATGTATGATAAGACTCCCTTCTTCATGCCATATTTCCATGGGTCATTAGGTACTTTAATGCCTATGTTATCCTGAAATGATAGCACATTGAGTTATAGTGAAGTCATGTGGTATATGAATACTTAGTTTAAATGGAGTTAAGCTTTAACAAGTATCTGCCAGTTTTCCTGACTTGTATTCCCCCTACATACACCGCCCTCTATACCGTTCTGGTAACACACAGTTCTCAACTTAATCATACAGTGCCAGGAGGAGTAACAGAGGGATAGCTGCAGCCATTTTCTTTTAAAGGGAATACAATGATATACTAAAACAAGAGTGTCAGCAGAGTGGACATAATCCATAATCCTAAAAGGGGTACTCCACCCCTAGACATCTTATCCCCTATCCAAAGGATCTCTCCAGCAGCACCCACTTGTCATCAGCTCCACAGAGCGAAGATCGCTTCATGTCTGATGACTCACGATACAGGGGCATGTATCGTGACATGTCGCCCCCCCCCCCCTCGTGACGTCACACCCTACCCCCTCAATGTATCTTAACTTTATTCTTGCTCACATAGTGCAATCTCCCAGCAGGAGAAAGTGGGCTTTTCCCAGCAGGCATGACATCACTGAAGCCTGCTGGGGGACGACTTCTGCCCTCACATCGTTGCAGTTCTGTGATGAATAGAAGACCTCTTAGTGGCCATTTTTCTATTACATTTTAAACATATTTATGTCGATAATTTTGAAAACAAGTGAATGGGAAAGTGTCTGCTAATTACACAAGCAACACTATATTAAAAGTTTTATTTAGTGACATGCCTCTCTTTACAGTAGACTGAGTGGTGTACTAGACATAGACAAATCAGTAACATCATAGCATGTGCATGTTCATATACAAAGATACATGGCTCTCTGAAGCTTATCAGAGTTATTTATTTACTTATAGTTTAACTTTACAGTTCACTTTTATGAATGAAGGGAGGAGGACCACCATTATTCCCACCTATATCCTTAAGAGCCCTTTCTTAATGGAACCTTTCTACCTCTCCTGTTCAGTCCACTACATCTCAGGACCAAACCAACCAGACCACACTACAGGCCTCAGGACAGCCAATCTAACGCTGATCACCAATCTCTCCTTGGCTAACATCCCACAAAGCCCCTTTATGGCTGAGCAGCAGACTTCCCCAGCACCACCAACCCTCCTTGGCTTCCTGCATGCTGACACCTAAAACAGCCCCAGGAGACTCCCCAAAAATAACTCCAAGGCTTACCCATCTTGCGCCACTTAAGCTACAGCTACACAGAGCTCTGCAGGTTGTCCATTTCCATGGCTTAGATTTTCCCAGCCCCAAGCAAATTCTTAGGTCAGCATTCAATAATGTTCTCCAGTCTTTGCTAGATGAGACCACTAGATGGGTCCACCAAAAGCCCGTCAGGTGAGACCCACTAGACAGTGTTTTCACAGACCCCACATCATATACTCCCTATTGCCAACTAGCCAGACTGATTCTTAAACAATAAATAAGCCTACTCTGACCAATAATTTACAATGGCCAATCGCATGTCTTCTTAAGACCCCATAGACTGCTAAAACATATTATTTTATTAGTTCATCTCTGTCCCTCTCATCAGCATTAAAGTGCAGTAGTAGCCATGTCAGCATCAGGCTCTTTGTGGCCCTACATTGGTGTATGCACTTTTTTCCAGCTAACAGACACCTGATAAACAATTCACTCTTACTGTTAGGTACAACAACATACAGCAGCACCATCTATCAGTTCCAGCAACCAGGACCTAGGTGCATACGCAGCACACAACATCATATCTACAATGTACACACAAACTGCATCCTTATCAAGCAACATCAAACAAAACACAAAGAAGCCCCTGACACAACAGTAGTCTCCTACAAAATTTAATGGTTCATTAAAACATTAAGTCTTTTTACCCTAAGACCATGTGCACATAAACACACAACTTGCAAATGAGCAGCACAGAAAGCTTCAGTGCGGAACCTCATGGAAAGGAATGACATGCCGCTGTCGCCTGTTGAAAGCATAAGGGAAACCAAATGGTTTTTAAAGCAGACGTTGGTGCAGTTTTCATCAAGTAATGCCTATATAAACATGCTCTTTAGTGAGAATTTTAGTGCAGTTTGTAGTCTGTGGACTGTTTTACAACATCATGTGAAATTCTTGTCACATTTGTAGACAAATGGAAATGGACACCTGTGTGTGGTTATGAAAACACTCCTGCTAATGAAGAGAACAATTCTGATATTAAGCAAATATTAACAAATTACTCTTAGCATTCTTCCACACTTAGAATTATTAGGGAATTACTGATTGCAAAACTCTCTTATATATTTAAGAAACATAACTTGTCATTGCTTCTGACATGTCTTGTATTCCCCATGAAATGTGTTGTTTCATTCTTCTATTTCTCCTCCTGAATATTTTTAATAAAATGACAACTAAGTGTTACTTGTCACATTTGGGCAGCTAAGAATTTAGTCCTAATATTACCCACAACCTCTGTCCCTGCTTCCTGGACAATCCTCCCTAGGTAGTAGACCCTCAACTGGGCGACGGTCTCTACTCTACATAAGGGTAAGGTGTCAGCATGGTCAATCTAGCAAAATGGCAACTGTGAGAAACATCAGGACCAATAGAGAAAGTCAAGGGTTAGCCAGGAAACAAGCTGGGTCAGAAAAAAAGAAAGAGAGCAAGTTCAGTATCAAGAGGGCAACAATCATGAGCAAGAAGTAAAGTAGGGATTTAAATATTCTGGCCAGCAGCACCTCCTCTGATTGGCCCAGTAACTGCAACCTCCAATTTGCTGGACAGGAGCATCAGAGACTGGTAAATGACCCTGCCACTAGCAGTTGTCACTGCAACTGGAGATGCTGCAATGGATCCGGACTAATGGAGGATGCAGCGCTGGAGCCTGGTCAGGTCAATACCATTCTTCCAGTCCCAGGGGTGTGTCCATCCAGTCTAATACTGCCAGCACTGATTGGATAGTGTCATAGTATGAAAGGACACATCCCAACTTGTTATTCCCAGTTGTCTTTTTATTGATATATTTCCATAAAGAATAGTTTTCTAAGATACAAACATGTTCCAGAATTATTTTAATACAAGTATGAACTGAAAAGGACACATTAGGAGAGATGACATATCCTCTATGAATAGTAGACACTTTATCTGGATGTGACATCTTTTCAGTAGTATAGTTTATAGTACTCAGGATTTATACGTTTCAGATTCATAAACAGTAACATAATCAGAATGAATACTTTAGCAATGGAAACACAGAATTAGTATTCCCTACACAGGAGGAAAAGCATAAATATTCTTCAAATCACAGCTCTGACATGGGATCTGTCTTTTTGAAGGAATGTTCTGCTGGAGAATTCTGCTCCAGTGAAGCTTGACTTACTGTAAATCCCATCTTTCAAGATTTTTTTTATAGTGTGGGTTTATAATTCTGTATATGATGATGTCATTCCCCAGGCGGCTGTCATGAATTTATAAACAATGTTTCACACACATTTCATATACCTACTTGTTTTTATAAAGAACACAGCAATTCAACACTATAAATAAAAATAATGCTCAGTAATATGGACGTGGGGTATACAGATCTATAATAATTTTTAGCCTGTAAGGTTCCCTACTATATCTGACTGAGGAGGTACTGTATCACAACATATAGGGTGCCTACAGGCCCATAATACAGACCTGTAGGACCTCCATGGACCACTGTACTGGGCCTGTACATGCATCAATTTCCTGTGCATGGAGGGGATTTATACCACTGGCTACAATGGAATTAATTAAGTAAAGTTGTTCATATGTGGCAGATCTGTTGAACAAAATTCTGAATGCAAATATCTGTATATGCATATGCTGAAATCCCTTCACTGGAGTGTATTTTTAGTTACAGAAAACTTCTGCCACGTGTGAACATATCCTTAGTCTAATTAAAGGGGTTCTCCACCCCTAGAAATCTTATCCCCTATCCAAAAGATAAGGGAGACGATGTCTGATCGCGGGGGTCCTGCTGCTGCTCCATATAAAGATATTTGCATTCAGAATTTTTTTGCATTGAGGGGGCGTGGCTGTGATATCATAAATGGGGCGCAGCGTGACGTCACAAGCCTCCGGCGCTCTGCCGGAGGCTTGTGATGTCACGCCACGCCACGCTCGTGATGTCATGACCACGCCCCCTCCCATAGACTTGCATTGCGGGGGCGTGGTCATGACATCACGAGCGTGGCGTGGTCTGACGACCATCACGCCCCCTCCCATAGACTTGCATTGAGGGGGCATGGCCATGACAACACGAGTGGGCGGGACTGTGATGTCACAAGCCTCCGCCACGCATCCCCAGTCATCTGGCAAGAAGTAAAGTTCGCTTGTGCACCGGATGTCTGGGGTGCCGCAGCTGAGATAGCAGGGGTCCCCAGCGGCGGGAGCCCCGCGATCAGACATCTTATCCCCTATCTTTTAGATAGAGGATAAGATGTCTAGGGGTGGAGTACCCCTTTAAGCACTTTCTGACTTGAAACCCATAACAGCAATAGATCATATTTTGGTTTGTAAGAAATAGGCAGATGATTGCAGGTTAAATGTATTGTATAAAAAAATTTAATATTGCATAATTGTCATGACATACAGCTTTGCAATACTGTTACCTGAATGATTTAGGATACAGAACACCTTAAAAGAATGATGTCAAGGAAGGGGATATAGGAAGATAGTTTAGGTGGCCAATGCATCCAATGACGTAGTTCAGCAATTTTAAGACAAGTATGCCGTACTGTCATATAGACATCTCTATGCATACTACAAGTATCATTCACAACTTTTACGTATAGATGTAACATCGGTCATGTCCGTTTTTTTAGACTTAATATAAAATGCTAATTCCGATCCATCAATAGATGATTTTGATTTCAATAGGGTTCAAGATTGAAGCATTTGATTGTATCAGCGGAGACTCGTTGCCAAGAGAACAAAAGTTTCATATAAGCTGAGACGCCAAATGATAAACAGGAAGTTTTGCATGCAAGTATAATAAATACTGTAACACATACACAGACAAATTTATCAGCAATCCTTCAACAAAGAAGCATCACAGTAAATTATCCAGCGAGGTCCAGCCCTTCCAATGCACTATATTTAGACAAAGAAATTCACATGGCGAGAAGACAGAACTGCTGCTCTGGTGGTCACATCTGGAGTGTACACCTGTAGGGTTCTATTCATGTCAAATTCCAGCAGTCGGAGATCATTACACTTCTCTAGCCGTGAAAGGGTATACAGAAGCAAGTGCATGTGTGCATCGAGACATACAGATGTAGCAGAGCTAATCATAATGTTATCTGTGGCATTACGTAGGATTCCAAGTAACTGATTAGTTATCAAAATGAAATCCCAAAGAGTTAAGTGACAAATTCAGCAATGCTGTGCCTGTATTAGTAACATCAGTCATATGACCTACCTTTAAGGTGGTGCTGCTGATGGACCCTGTGGATTCTGGTCTGACCTCCTCTGGGGAATGTAGGGATGCTGCTGGACAAACTGTTACCCATGGCATCCAAATGCAGTGCCGGAGCTCAGTGAGGGAAGAATGTGCCCAGGGAAATGCAGATCTGCTGCTTACAATCTGTTAGTAGCTCCTTGTATCATCTAATATCTCCTTTTCTGCCACAGAGGGACTTGAGACCTCACTCCCCCTCCCCTTTGACTGTTATTGCTGGCTGCTGTTTCTCCTCTGTGATTTGCTTTAGATCCTTTGTCTTTGTTATTTAGATGCCCCTATTGCCAAGGGCTGAGGGGACTTCTCCACCATGTTTACCACCCCGCGACCTCACCTAGAAGAGCTTTCTGCTATACTTGGCATCTCTGCCGGCTACCTGGCATTGTCTGAGCTCCCTATGAATAAATAAGAAGACATCATCTGGCCAATCCTTAGTCTGCACCCGCCCATCTATGTGGGCTTCAAACTTTAAGCTCCCCAAATCCTGAATGTGCTTTATCATGCTTGTTCCTAAACCATCTTCACCATCAAAGTGCTAGAGGACACCCCAGGAATCTCTTGGATTATTCAGAAGGAATCATACGTCTTACTTTAATTCAAGCTGTTCTGAGTGATGCCTTAAGTAGATGCGAAGATTTCCTCGGAGCTCACTTTATCTGAGGATAGTAGATTAGCGCTTTATTTATCATTGATCAACAGGACAACCTAAAAACTACGTAACCTGACAATGGCTTTATTTTTGCTTAAAGTAAAAAATATTTCTGATTGATATATATACTTAAACAAGAAAATATACTGCTATAAGAAATGTATCTCTGCCGAGTAAGCTGCTGTGACATCACATATATCTTATATATCACATATATCTATGTTCTATGACATAAAAACATTTTTTTTGTCAATTGAGCTTCTATGACATCATCTCTTTCTAACAAGTGAGCTGCTATGACATAACCTACACAGATTGGTTTACTGTTGTGCAAATGCTATTATTGGATTTTGCAGCACGGTACCTGGTATGTAGGGCATTCCCAGGAAACTTCTGTGTTCAGCAACACAGCACTAACTCTAACCGTAGAGATTACGCAGATGTCATGACATGTATGCAGATGTCATGACCAGGGGTGGACAGAGAGAGTGATCCCTAAGTTGTCCCTAGAAACACTCTCCCTGCCTATGCAATGGGCATAAAGGTACACAATAATCACATAATCACTCATCACATAATGAGAATACAAAAACCAGAACAGATCTTACTATACAAACAAGGCAGAATAAAGAGTAAAACACAGTTCACACTGGACACTGAACAAAGAAACAAACACGACTCCCCATTCCAAACATGGAGGGACATCAATACCAAAGCCAAATAGGTGTCGAGGCCAATCACGATTGCCTCATTTCTGTACACCCCCGCCGCTGTATGTCTCTCTACCTGTTCCCTACATGTGAGTAACCAAAAATAAGAAAGAAGTTTGCAGTATCGGTGAGTGCAATATCATTTCTTCTATCTGCTGTATTCCATGAACCAAAGCCAAATAGACTCCTAGCCAGGGGGCGCACTCCACCTTTTGATCAGTATACTGGCCTAGAAGAAAACAGAAATATAATACACAGAACACTAGACTGAAAACCAGATGAGTCTGAACAGTCTCCAGAGAAGACTCCAAACGCCAAAACATGGAGGAATATGGGTCAGGATATACAGGAATATAAAATACAGAGCACAGGTACAAGCATAAGACTAACAGTGTGAACACAAACTAAGCAGAAAGGACATACATAATCCTAAAAACCGACAGATGTACTAAAAAACCAAGCAGACTAAAATCTATATCATAACAGGAAACAAACCATGGTTAAAACTCAGATATTAACAGACAGACTAAAAAACAGTCATAGTCAGAGTAAGAACTAATCAGAGCCCAGAGTTCCATCAGAGCTCAGAGCATTAACTATTCCCTAGCCAGGGAGAATAGCACGTAAATCTACCTAGACACAAACCCAGTGTCTGAACAGACACCAAAACAGAAAAATACAAAAACACAAAAATGGACATTACAGCAGAGGAAACCTTGTTCAGATGTATTCTCCTCTGGCTAAGACAATATTCCTTCCAGGAGATGGAAACTTGAGCACTTTGCCTTCACAGAGGGCACTGGGGACAATTTTTTGGAAACAATTATCCAAACTCTGTACAGTGCTGTGATCACCATAGACATGGTCTGGATCAGTCTCAGATGATGGAACGTCCAACTGAAACAGGACAGTGACCCGCTTCTAGCCATCTTGAACAACTTACAAGACAGGATTAAACCTTCAAATAACACTTTGGCCTAGGTGTGTTTATGCATAGCAAAAGCAGACCTAGGAGATATGGCTCTGGCAAAAGCCTGATATGGGTGCACCCTTCTGGGGAAAGGAATTTGGACTAGGGACTTTTCATACAGCCTTTGTATAGAAAACTGTCTAGGAAGTTTCATGTGACCAAGGCATCATTCATCCGATCAAAGACACATGCAAAATCTTAACCCCTATGCACAAATTATACCTTTAGTGTATGATATTAATGTAATGCAATGTGCAGACCGGTTTTGCAAGTTTACTCAGAAGATCCCATATACAGATTTATGCAGTTTAAAGAAAGTTTGACACAGCCACATGACTACTGATATATGTTAGCTGGAGCACAGGTACTGAGACACTACATATGTAACATCAGATATGCAACTAAAAATCAAGAAGCCTACGCAATGTTCTGTTTTCCAAACAGTGTCTCCAGCTGTTGCAAAACTACAACTCCCAGCATGCCTCGACAGCCTTCGGCTGTCCGGGCATGCTAGGGGGAGTTGTAGTTTTGTAACGACTAGAGACATGCTGTTTGGAAAACACTGCTTTAGCACATGGGCCCTTTGTTTTTGTGTCTGCTCCTGCACAAAAATAAAGAATAACATCAACAACGTTTAAAAAAAAAATGCTTAAAATTTATGTTGCTTATCACAAGCGTTGAAAAACATCGTAAAAATTGTCTGAAGAATTATTAAAGCATTACTATAGTTTCATTCCATGCATTGTTTGGGTTTGGACTCATGGGCCCTCTCCATCCTAAGGTCTTGTTCACATGGCTGATTCAGTGCGGAATATCTGCCCTGAAAACACAGGAGGACATTCCTCACATTTGAATTATCCGACAAGCTCCAGGACCACTCGGAAATGCACAGTTTCATGGACGGCAATGCATTTCCAAGTGGAATCCTCTGAAATAATAGACATGTCTATTCATTCTGCCGCAGAATCAGGATTTCTGCTTGGGAAACATCTATGGAATATTTTTGCGGGATTTTGCTCAAAAAAATGCTGCCGTGTGAACATAGCCTTAAGGGGTTAATACCTGATCAGTAGTAAATTTTGTGGAATTGGAAATTGGTAATACCAATGCGTACCTGACATACAGAAACCTGATACACCGAGCAAATCTTACTACTGATCAGTCAAATAGGCATTAGCATTTGTGAGATATTTTACATTAAAAAAATTGTATTGTTCATAGTAAAATGAAAACAACCAATGGCAGTAAAATAGGTATTGAAAACTGCCTTTTTGTTTTAGCTAACAATGTGTTCTATTAAGGTCTGTAGAAAAATGGCCATCAGTGCACACAATGAGGATTTTTTTAGCAGATTTTAAAGGGGTACTCTCATGGAAAACAAATGTTTTCCAATCAACTAGTGCCAGAAAGTTATACAGATTTGCAAATTACATCTATTTAAAAAATCTTAATATGTATACGCCAGAGGAGGTTGTGTAGTTCTTTCTAGTCTGACCACAGTGCTCTCTGCTGACACCTCTGTCCATTTTAGGAACTGTCCAGAGCAGCAGATTTGCTCCTACTCTGGACAGTTCCTGACACGGACAGAGGTGGCAGCAGAAAGCACTGTGGTCAGACTGGAAAGAATTACACAACTTCCTCTGGGGCATACAGCAGCTGATAAGTACTGGAAGGGTTAACATTTTAAAATAGAAGTAATTTACAAATCTGTTTAAGTTTCTGGCACCAGTTGATTGGAAAGAGAGAGGAGGAGGAAGGGAACACGAGGCAAGGAGCATCATCAACGCTCCTAACAGCCACGATTATTGAAGAGGTGAGTACTTCCACAATATTACTATATTTACAATTAATAGTGATTGGATATACACTACTGGCTGCGGGATCTGTAGGCGCTATATAAAATAAATCAATAAATAAATCAATAAATAAATAAATACTACCTCACTGGATTCATAGTCTTTTACTCTTAAAATATAGTAATTTCCCAATTCAGACAGATATCAAAGATAATATAAGACAAGCAAAAGAAACAGAGATCGGCACTGACACATTACAGCTGTACTTCAATTAATCTGAATGTGGTGAGCATGGAGATACAGACACCTGCAGGTTTGGGCGGTGGTGCTCTTTCTATGAGCCACAGGTAAACAGTTCATAAACGAAATACAAAGAAAAGCAGAAGACACTCACTTTTCCAGGAGGTGCAGGATTCTTTTATTCAAGGTGCATAAAAACAGACATTTGTGGGACGCCAGACCTGGAGATAGAAACCATGGCTCCTTTCTAATTCAGGTCTTGGATAAAAGAATCCTGCCCCTCCTTGAAACGTGAGTGCCTTCTGCTTTTCTATGCATTTCATCAATGATAATTTATCCTTAGCTCTATTTGTTCTCTTTGTTGATGTACAACATCACTGTAGCTAATAGTGTTACCATTAAAACATTTCTACCACTGTTCTGCTATATATAGAATGTAATAGACATTTCTATGTTTACTCAAACTTTGAAACATTGAACTGATTATTGATCTGACTATTCCTACAATTCAAAACTATCTTGTTAACTTGAACATTTTAACAAAAAATGATTTTAAAAGAAAAACATTTGTTTTTGACCTGAGCACCTCTTTAACATAATGGCTGTTTTTAATAACTTTTTTTTTACTGTAGTTTTTTATTTTTATTTTACAATGAGTGAGCGCAGCCTCAGAGATCTATTTTCAGTGTTCATCTCATTCTCATCACTGGCAGGAATACAATAACAAGTGATTCCTCTATTATAAAGGTGGAGGCAGATAATACTTGCTCAAGCTATTAACAAGAGCATGCCCACATCCAGCCACAGAGCATGCCCACAATCAGCTATAGAGCATTCCCACAACCAATCACAGAACATGCCCACGATCAGCTATAGAGGATTCCCACAACCAATCACAGAGCATGCCCACAACCACCCACAGAGCATGCCCACAACCAGCCACAGAGCATGCCCAAAACCAGCCACGGAGTATGCCCACAACCAGCCATAGAGCATTCCCACAACCAACCACACTGTATGCCCACAACCAACCACAGAGCATGCCCACCACCAGCCAAAGAGCATGTCCAGAACCAGCCATAGAGCATGACCACAACCTGTCACAGAACATGTCTTCAACCAACCGCAGAGCATGCCCACAACAAGCCATAGAGCCTTCCCACAACCAACCACACTGCATGCCCACAACTAGAGATGTACGAACTTTTCAAAAATTCGATTCGGCCGATTTGCCGAATTTTTTGAAAAAATTTGTTTCAATCTGAATTTATTTTGCGGCGAATCTATATTAAAAATGGCTATTTCTGGCCTACAGAGAGACTCAATAGGGGCGTAGAACACTTTGCTGTGTTCTAACATGCATATGGAGTGTGCTGGGGTAGTGAAATAATACTGTTCTTCAGAATAACATGCAGATTACTGCCATCGCTTTTAGAATCACTGCCGCAGGGGGGCACAATGACACAGCCTGGAGGTGGCATCAGTATGAGGAGACCCCAGGGCTTCACAATCCCCAAGAAAAAAAACAAAAGAATTTTTGAAATTTAAAATGAAGATTTTGGATAGCTATTGCTACCTATCATAACAAAATTTTTATTCCCAGACCCAGCAGCATTATCAGTAAACCATATATTTCCTGAATGACACAGCCTGGAGTTTGCTGAAGCATGAGGAGACCCCAAGGCTTCACAATCCAAGAAAAAACACAAGAATTTTTGAAATTTAAAGTGAAGATTTTGGATAGCTAGTGCTATCTACCATAACAACATTTTTATATCCAGGCCCAGCAGCAGTATCAGTAAACTATATATTGCCTGAATGACACAGCCTGGAGTTGGCTGAAGCATGAGTACACACCAGGGCTTCACAATTTTTAAAATTTAAAATTAAGATTTTGGATAGCTAGTGCTACATACCATAAAAAAATGTTATTCCCAGGCCCAGCAGCAGTATCTGTAAACCACATATTGCCTGAATGATACAGCCTGGAGTTGGCTGAAGCATGAGGAGACCGCAGGGCTTCACAATCCCCCACAAAAAAACACAAGAATTTGTGAAATTTAAAATGAAGATTTTAGATAGCTAGTGCTACTTACAATAAGAAAAATTTTATTCCCAGACCCAGGCCCAGCAGCAGTATCAGTAAACCATATATTGCCCGAATGGCACAGCCTGGAGTTGGCTGAAGCATGAGGAGACCCCATGAAAAAAACACAAGAATTTGTGAAATTTAAAATGAAGATTTTGGATAGCTGGTGCCATCGGGGATGGCTTTTCTCTGTTCGTACAGTCAGTCCAACATATGCAGGGTGGAATTCCAATGTGTGGCAACGTCACAAATCAGACTATGTTGGGGGATACCATTCTAACGCTGCAGCTCAAGGAGGGTGTGCTTTGCTGTGTACGAGTGGCAGAAGTGCATGCAAAGTTTCCTTCCCATTCTTAGGATGTCTTGCAAATGGGGTGAATACTTCAGGAACTGCTTGACAACCAGATTTAACACATGTGCCATGCAGGGCGCATGGGTCACCCTTCCTTGTCTCAGCACAGACAAGATGTTCTTCCCGTTGTCGGTCACCATGGTTCCCATTTCCAGTTTTCATGGAGTAAGCCATACTCCGATTTCTTTACGAATGACTTTTAGCAGTTCATCCCCTGTGTGACTCTTTTCGCCAAAGAAAACCATGTGAAGAACAGCCTGACACCGCCGTGCCCTGCATACATGGTATGCTGAAGGGCCTCTGAGACTTGTCCGGGCAGTGGAGGCTGAGGACACATTGGAGGATGAGGAGGCCCTCACTGTCACAGGACCAAAGGGCTGACAGCGTGGAGGAGGAAGCGGCGTGACCTGTCCAAGTTGGGGTTGTGGCTGTGCAGGAACCACATTCACCCAGTGAGCCGTAAAGGACATGTATTGTCCCTGACCGTAGTTACAGCTCCAGATGTCGGCGCTGCCGAGCACTTTGGTACACACCGACAAGCTCAAGGACTAGCCCACCTTCTCTTCCACAAAATTGTGCATGGCTGGTACTGCCTTCTTCGCAAAGAAATGACGGCTTGGTACTCTCCACCTCGGCTCGGCACAAGCCATGAGTTCTCAGAAAGGTGCAGAGCCCACCACTTGAAAAGGGAGGGACTGCAGCACCAGCAACTTAGACAGGAGCACATTCAGCTTCTGCACTGTTGGATGAGTGGGTGCATACTGTTGTCTCTTGGACATGACTTCGCGGATGGATTGTTGGCGGAATGGCTGACTACAAGTGGGAGAAGCCGGAGCATTTGGAGCGACAGAAGGAGGGTATGACACACAGCTCCCTTTGGCTGAGGTGGTGGAGCCTTGGCTGGCTGAAGGAGGGAGCGGCTGGCCACTGGGTAATGCAGCAGGCTGGACCACTACAACGGAGCCACGGTTCTCCCAGGCCGCTTTATGGTTGCGAAGCATGGGTTGACGCAGGGCCGTGGTGACAACATTGGGACCCTGGCCACGCTTCACCTTCTGCCGACATATCTTGCATGTGGCTATGTGAACCTCCTCAGGATGCTTGATACTGCCACACCACCAAGTAGCTGATTTTCCCACCAACAGTCCGCACTAATTGACTGCTACTGCCCCGTCTCCAGGAACCCCTGTTCCACTACCTCCCGGAAAGAAAGGCTGCTGCGAAGCTGGTGGTCTCCCCTGGGCACATTTGGCTTTAGAATTTCCACTTCTGCCACCATGCTGACTGCCAACCATGCTACCACCTTGCTGGCTCAGCTGTTGCCTCACGGGCAACCTGCAACTCTCTTCTCCTGATGATGATGAACCCTTTTCTGCACCTAGCTCCCAATTGTGATCGGCTTCATCATCATCGAGTTGTGTCTGCATGTCACTGATGTCCTCCTCAGGTCCTCAACAGTGTCTGCTTCAGGACCCTGAACCCTGGCAACACCACCTCCCATGACACCTCCTCATTACTACTTACCCGCCTAGTGGAGGAAGCGGCGCATGTCTCCTCCCCTTCTTGGCTGGGCAGTAGCTGCTGACTGTCCTCTATTAGACCGTCCTCAGTGAGTAGAGGAGCTGAACCCACAGCATAAGATACTTCTGTAGGATAGGGAACAGCATAGGACAGAGGCAATAGGAGGACAGGGACTGCTCCCAGGCCATGCCAACTGAGGGTTGTGTCAGAGGAACCCAACGACTGTTGGGGGTGTCAGATGTCACTTCTGATGAAGTGGATGACCGTGTTAACCAATTGACGACAGCAGATGGGTTGCTGGTCGAGACACAATCGCTAGCTGATAACGGGAGCTCAAGCCTCTTGCTGCGACTCCTGCTGCCACTCACCCCTAGTCTACTGCGACCTCTGCCTGAAGGAGTTAGGCCTCTGCCCCTCCTCTGCGCACGTCCTGGCACTTCTCTGCCTGACATACTTAGTGCGTATATGAGGGTAGTATAATACACTTCACTACGCTTAAAACAGTATTTGTCTAGAAAAGCAGCAGGTGATTAATTTTGGCTGTTCTTTCACAGTATGTAGGCCCTTGACAGATTAACAGGTACAAAATAGTACACTACTTAGATGTATGTATGCGGTATGCACTTAGGAGGGCAGAAAAATGCACTACAATGAGCCTAAAAACTCTAAGTTTTGTAAGACACCAGCCTGTGAGTACTATTGCTTGGACTTTCACAGTATGTAGGCCCTTGACAGATTAACAGGTACAAAATGGTACACTACTGTACGTATGCGGTATGAAATGATGAGGGCATAAAAATGCGCTGCAATACGCATTAAAAACTATGTATTTTTGTAAAATACCAGCCGGTGAGTACTAGTGCTTGAACTTTCACAGTATGTAGGCCCTTAACAGATTAACATGCGCTACAGTACACTTGGAAAACGTATTTTCGTAAAACACCAGCCGAAGATTACTTTTGCCTGGACTTTTCCAGTATCTAGACTTGTTACAGATTTACAGATACAAGATAGTAGACTGCTTTGATGTAGGTATGTGGTACGCACATATGAGGGCAGAAAAATGCACTACAGTCCGCTGAAATTTTTTTATTTTTTCACAGCAGCAGGGCACAACAGTGCAGCATCACAAAAAAAAATTGCACTCTGTCACAGAGTGTTAAGAATGGTGTGAACTGCTGGTTATTGTACCGTCCACAGACTAGTAAAAGCAGCAGATGATTTCATGTGGAAAAAATACACAGAATTGCGCTGAAAAATCATTCCTGCCTCCTGTGATTCGGTTCATGAAGTTCAGGCAGCTTGTTGATAGATATGAGGCAACGAAAAGCTATCTGCCCCTCTCTGATAAAATGCTGAATAAAGTGACTGGGAGGTTTATGGCTGGCGGAAATATCCTTCTCAGTGAGAATAAGCAAAGTACTGCACTGCTCTCTGTCCACGACGCTGATGTGACTAGCAGTTGGAAGTGGAACGTTGCGGCATGATCAATTCAGCGTGTCTGTGTAACACACAGAGACACGCAGCCGTCCTCTCTCTGCAGTGAATGGCATGAAATGAGCAGCCGCAAAATGGCTGCCGATTATATAGGGCTGTGACATCACAGGGGTCAATGAATGCTGATAGACTGCATCCTGTATGTGATTCAGGGTCATCCCGCTTACCTCCCTTCCCGCCTTGCCTTCCCACCTTCCCAGCATCCCCTGCCCCATGTACTGACATGTGGATCTGCCATTTTAGGTGTCTTTGAGCCTGGAACGCTGTAAAATGGAGTTTAATGAAGCGATTTGAACAATAGAATTGTGGTGATATTCACATTTGTTGCGAATCGAATAAATCCTGCAACCAATCACACTGCATGCCCACAGCCAGCCACAGAGCATGCTTACAACCAGCCATGGAGCATTCCCACAACCAACCACACCGCATGCCCATAACCAATCACAGAGCATGCCTACAACCAGCCATAGAGCATGCCCACAACCTGCCACAGAGCATGTCCACAACCTGCAACATAGCATGTCTTCAACCAGCCACAGAGCATGCCCACAACCAGCCACAGAGCATACCCACAACCAGCCAAAGGGCATTCCCACAACCAACCACATTGTATGCCCACAACCAGCCATAGAGCATTCCCACAACCAACCACACTGCATGCCCACAACCAATCACAGAGCATGCCCACAACCAGCCACAGAGCATGCCCACAACTAGCTACAGAGCATTCCCACAACTAACCACACTGCATGCCTACAATCACAGAGCATGCCCACAACCAGCCAAAGAGCATGCCCACAACCAACCTCACTGCATGCCCACAACCAGCCACAGAGCATGCCCACAACCAGCCACATGCCCACAACCCATGATTTTAGTATCTAGCCTGATATGCTACTTTTATCCTAAAGCAGCCCCAGCATAATAATAGACACCTCCAGACCGAACTTTTTCCAGTGATTTCAGAACCCCTTTAAGAATATATACCCTCTACATTTATATTTAAAGTTTGAAAATTGATCAGCAAATGTCAATAGGAAAAGAATTTACACCACCAGCCAGTCCCAGCAGATATCCCTTTCCTGTCACTAGTGTTTGGGGACAAAGAAGGGACAATCGATATGAGAGGCACATAATCAACTATGTGCATTGAAAAATGTTCCCTTCAAGCAGCGAGTGCTCATTATTAATTATCCTAATGTTTTATCCTGTCTAATAAACATTACATCATATATACAATAACTGCATAAATAAATACATGTTCGGTTTCCTTAAATTCTCTATATGCCAGTTCAGCCCTGGAAAAACAATGAATGTTTACCATGGAGGATACAATTGATTAAATCATATACACACATATACAGAACATTTGATGGTAAAATAACAATTATGGTAAACTTGAATTCCAGATTCCAGAATTCCACATTACAATGGTACTTAGTAGTAGTATATAGGATTTTGCATCAGGGGATATTACGACCGGGGGTCTCCAAACTGTGCATTTCCAGCTGTTGCAAAACTACAACTCCCAGCATGCCCGGACAGCCTTTGGCTGTCCGGGCATGCTGGGAGTTGTAGTTTTGCAACAGCTGGAGACACACTGTGCCTCATTTACTAACAGTGAAGTGTAGTTTTCTTTGTGGGTTTTTGTTTCCGACAGGTATTTTTCCATGATATTTACTATTGTATCTTGTATTGCTGATTTTTCTTGATTTTTCCTACATTTTGCTCTTTTTATACATGGTATATACATTTTTTTTTTGTAAGACTCTTTTTTTTATGGCGCACAACACAAAATCTACTTGGAAAAGCCTTAGTAAATAAGGTCCACTGTTTTGAAAACACTGCAGTAAAGGATGTTCGGAGTCATAGTTTAACAAATATAAAATATTTCTATTTCATATGTGGAGCCACTTTTTCCAGTATAGGAGTGAACAGATAAGCCCTTGCTCATCTAATCCTTTCTTTGCACCTAATCGGGTCATGTATTAAAGGGGTACTCCAGTGATTTTTTTTTTTTATCAAGTGGTGCCAGAAAGTTAAACAGATTTGAAAAATGTATTTTATTTAAAAATCTTAAGTCTTCCAGTACTTATCAGCTGCTGTATACTACAGAGGAAGTTATTTTCTTTTTTAATTTCTTTTCTGTCCTACCACAGTGCTCTCTGTTGACACCTCTGTCCATGTCAGGAACTGTCCAAAGTAGGAGCAAATCCCCATAGCAAACTTATCCTGCTCTGGACAGTTCCTTACATGGACAGAGGTGTCAGCAGAGAGCACTGTGCTCCAGAACTTCCTGTGGAGCATACAGCAGCTGATAGGTACTAGAAGGATTAAGATTTTAAAATAGAAGTAACTTACAAATATATAGTAGTAAGAGAGGAGTGGGTGGGCACTGCTGAAAAACCACTATGCAGACATCTAATCAGTATTCCCGGGTGTGGCTGGATAAGGTGCTGGACATACACAGGTAACAGTCCTGATAAAATTGCAATAGAAGAAGGAAATGATGTCCGCACTCACCGTGCCGTAGAAAATTGGATATGCTTTATTAGCGTCTTCAGAGTTCCATAAGAAACAATATAAAAATTCACCCGGGTGCAGGGAGGGGGAGCTGCTCCTGGCAAGGAGACTGGGAGCGGCTGTCAGGAACAACAGCACCGTTTCGCGTTATCCACGCTTCTTCCGGTTCCGGAACCGGAAGAAGCGTGGATAACTCGAAACAGTATTTGCCTGGAACAGCAGCAGGTGTGTACTATTAGCTGTCCCTTTACAGTATGTAGGCCCTTGACAGATTAACAGGTACAAAATAGTACACTACTTAGATGTACGTATGTGGTATGCACTTATGAGGGCAGAAAAATGTGCTACAATACACCTAAAAACTCTGTATTTTTGTAAAACACCAGCCCGTGATTACTTGTGGCTGTCCTTTCACAATATGTAGGCCCTTGACAGATTAACAGGTACAAAATAGTACGCTACTTAGATGTAGGTAGGTGGTACGCACTGATGAGGGCAGAAAAATGCGATACAATACGCCTAAAAACTCTGTATTTTTGTAAAACACCAGCCCCTGATTACTTTTGGCTGTCCTTTCACAGTATGTAGGCCCTTGACAGATTAACAGGTCCAAAATAGTACGCTACTTAGATGAAAGTATGTGGTATGCACTGATGAGGGCAGAAAAAGGCGATACAATATGCCTAAAAACTCTGTATTTTTGTAAAACACCAGGAGATTACTTTTGTCTGTACTTTCACAGTATGTAGTCCCTTGACAGATTAACAGGTACAAAATAGTACACTACTTAGATGTACGTATGCAGTATGCACTGATGAGGGCAGAAAAATGCGCTACAATACACCTAAAAAAGTATCTGAGTACAACACCAGCAGGTGAGTACTTTTGCCTGGATTTTCACAGTATGTAGGCCCTTGACAGATTAACAGGTAAAAAAGAATACACTACATAAATGTACGTATGTGGTATGCACTAATGAGGGCAGAAAAAATGCGCTACAATACGCCTAAAATCTCTGTATTTTTTCAAAACACCAGAAGAGATTACTTTTGTCTGTCCTTTCACAGTATGTAGGCCCTTGACAGATAAATAGGTACAAAATAGTACACTACTTAGATGTACGTATGCGGTATGCACTGATGAGGGCAGAAGAGACGCGGCGATGGTCCTCAACGCATACCATGACCAGTCACTTTGGAGTCCACAAGACTGAGGCTACTGTCAGGTGAAGATTCTATTGGATCGGAATGTGGAGCGACATTGAGAAATGGTGCAGTGAGTGTGCAGTCTGTAACATTACCAAGAATATGAAAGGGCGCAAGAGCACCCCTCTATTCCATTCAGAGTGAAAGGTCTAGGCGAGGCCCAACTCTTCCAAGAGCTCCAGAAGACGCAATGAGTTCCAGATTCCCCCCAAAGTGGTGTTGCATAGGTCCCAAAGGTCGACACAAGGACAAATTCCTGCAAGGTACAAAGATTAGCTCACAATATAATGTGTAAAGCTATGAACCACACATAGTCAGTTCATATATATAATCAAAATAGTCCACACATATGTAAATAACTAAGTTAGGACTGTTACATCCTTTGCAGTTATTCAAGCAAAAATAAAAAAATCCCTATATGCTGAACAAACATACAATATTGCCCACCAGAGCCTTCATCCTAATCTTCATTAGTATTGACCCTGAGCCGACCTGTTTACATTCCCATAACTCGCACGTGAAACAGTTAATAAAGTGTCAAGAATAAGTGGGTAGAATGGAATCTCTCTGTGGAAGAGAGAAAGCCCCCAGAGTTTAGATGTTTATACTGTATAAATGATCTAGTAGGGTATATGGCCCCACTATGATTGCTCCAGAATGTACTCAGGGCTCCAGTACACATTGTTTATACTCATAACATAAAGGCTTTATTATGTGAAAATGAACATTCATTATATTAGACCAATGCTCAGAGGACTTTCCTTAAATTTGATCCTGATTTAAATCTGATGTCCGCTTAGACCAGGCTGCGCATTAAACTAACTGCATGTCAATAAAGGGCTGTACAAACACGAGGTAGGTCATGTGCAAGGCATTATAAAACCACAATGGCTCTCATGTCATCGCGTAGCTATTAGCTGGATGTTGTAGGAGACCCGGACATCATTCCAAGGTCTTAAGGATGCGCTGTGAATCGGTGTCTGTGGTCTGTTATTGCTGACGACTGCTGGATGTGAAGCATGTAAAATTCTTAGGAGAGCTGTGGAAATTGCTGCTCGTGTTATTGGTAATTGCTGGAATGTACCTATTCATCTCTCGTACTATTTGCTAAGGGAAACTGTATGGTTACAGAATTACAGTGTAACATACTTACCTGTTACAGTTATGGGAACAATTTACAGGCAGCATAAGGAGCCTTGTTCAGAGGTTATTAGGAGAAGAAACAGAAGGGAACAAACTGAAGTATTGGATTTACATTGTAGGAGGTACAAAAGGCTTTCTAAAATTCGGATCAGTCAATGTCACAGAGACAGAGCCAGCTTAGATACAGCATAGAGCTATGTGGGTAGACATCAGAGCAGCAAATGCCCTTTAGGCCTGTGGCCCATGTGCCTAGTCTAGCCTGGCATATCAGAATTGATTACTGTACAGTGGTTTCTCAACATACAATATAATACGCTCCAGGAAAACCATTGTATGTTGAGTCCATTACTGAAAACTGAAGAAAAATAAGCACAAAAATCGTGCAAATAAATATTATTTTATTAACCTCTTTTGGATGCAGGGCGTGCAGGTACGCCCTTGCAGGCTGGGACTTAAGGAACCAGGGTGTACAGGTATGCTGGCTTTGAAGCGTGTGCAAGAGTTGTGCTTGCTTGAGAGCAGTTAATGTCAGCACTGTCAGTAGCAAGACACTCACTGCTAATGACAGGCAGCAGTGATCCTGCTGCTTCCCATCATTAACCTTTTAGATGTCGTTATCAATGCTGATCACGGCATCTAAACTGAAAATGAAAGTTGCCTGTTAGCTCAGTTGAGCTTATTGTACTCTCCCAACGTGATTGTGGGGGTATGATAGGCTAAGATGGCAGAGGAGGCACCCTTACCGGCCTCCTGCTGCCGATCACCTATTCACTGATGCCGCCTGGCTTAGCTAGACTGTATCAGTGGATTGCCGATCACATTGTATAATGCTGTGCCATAGGCATTGCGTCATACAGTAAATGCAATCTGATGATCACTTCTAAAAGTCCCCTATGGGGACTTAAAAAGTGTAAAAGTGTAAAAGTTGCATAATTGTGATTTCCCCACAAATAGTATTTTTTTTTTGTTTTGTTTTGCCGTACATTTTATGGTAAAAAAAAAAGGTGTCAAAAACAAAGTGCAACTTGTCGCAGCCCTAACATAAAAGAGTTATCTCTCTTAGAAGACAAGGAGAAAAAAACAGAATGCAAAAAAATGAAACTTGGCTGTGTTGTTAAGGGGTTAATGGTCAGAAGGAGCAACAGGAAACTAGAAAATCACTTTCTAGAATGGCCCTGAAGGTGAAAGCCAAGAACAGTGCCTCCTTCAGTGCTGCTGACGGTGAATGAAGTTTTGATCATGCAGGTGTACTACCACTCCAATCATATTGTGCACCTTAACTGCTGTTCTCTTGCCCTGTGGAGTGGTAGTATGCCTGTTTTATCAAGACTTCCTTCAATGGAACTGAAGGATACAAAGTGCTTGGCTATCGCTATCAGTCCCATAGACAGTGTATGAAGTGGTGGTTATGCAGGAGTACTACCTCTCCATTCACGTGTGGTACTCCTAGACTGCTGTTTACTTTACAGTTTTGATTTATCCCTAATGCTTTGACTTATCAGCCAACCAGCATTAACAATGTTCAGTGTAAAACATTAACACTGATTGGCTGGTGGTGAGTTAGGGATTTGTGCAATTGGCTGATAACTTTCAAAGTCTAAAGTGTGCACAGAAAACGGCTGGATGTTCCTGACAATCACTGTGCGCTTCCTATACTGACTCCCGGTGACTCTCAAGCCTGTTCCACAGAACTTCTCACTACAGCTGTCACCAGGTACCTACTAGAGTAAATGAGCAATTCAACCTGCAACTCTATTAAAGAGGTATTCTGAGATTTATTATTATTTTATCATGCTATGAAGTTCATAATATAGTGTCTAAACCTTTGTTTCATGGTGGTCTCACAATTCTTCTGTGATTTTTGCCCCAATATTTATTTTTAACAGCATACAAAATTAGTGTGAGTTTTCCCAGGTTGCAATGCGGCCCGAGACATTACATCACTAGTCAGGTGATTAGAGGGAGCCTGTCTTTGTTTCAATGGGTGGAGAGACCACTGGGTGGGAGAGAGATTATTTTGCAATAATTGTAGTTTTGCAACATCTGGAGGCACCCTGGCCAGAAAACTGGTCTATTGCAAGCAAATTATCACAGGGGTATTTAAATGGTGGGGTGGCTGATGTGTAAGGGAGAGAAAAATTATATCACACTTACAAACAAGGAATCATGGAACTTGTAGATTAACACCAACAGGAAATACGCAGTTCCCAAATATATAGCCACATCAGTATGCTAATCACACAGCATAGCCATTTAACTCCAAGACAAGCACGGATCCTTCCTAAGCATGTCCATTACTGTCTGGCAGGTACATACTAAAATCACCTTATAGTGGATAAACCCTTTAAAGGGGTACTCCGGCACTAAGACATCTTATGCCCTATCCAAAGGATAGGGGATAAGATGCCTGATCGCGGGGGTCCCACCACTGAGGACCCCCATGATCTTGCACGCAGCACCCCGTTACAATCAGTCCCCGGAGCATGTTCGCTCCGGGTCTGACGTCACGCTCCGCCCCCTCAATGCAAGCCTATGGGAGGAGGTTTGTTACAGTGTGTCACCCAAGTAGTAAGGAGATTACATGAGGAGGAGGTTTGTTACAATGTGTCACCCCAGTAGTAGAGAGATTAAATGAGGAGGAGGTATGTTATAGTGTGTCACCCCAGTAGTAAGGAGATTACATGAGGATGAGGTTTGTTATAGTGTGTCACCCCAGTAGTAAGGAGATTACATGAGGATGAGGTTTGTTACAGTGTGTCACCCCAGTAGTAAGGAGATTACATGAGGGGGAGGTTTGTTACAGTGTGTCACTCCTGTAGTAAGGAGATTACATGAGGAGGAGGTTTGTTACAGTGTGTCACTCCAGTAGTAAGGAGATTACTAGTGTTGCTCACGAATATTCGCAATTCGAATATTATTCGCGAATATCGCATATTCGCGAATTCGCGAATTCCGCGAATATAGCGCTATATATTCGTAATTACGAATATTCGTTTTTTTTTTTTTTTTTTCTCTTCACAGTACACATCACAGTGATCATCCCTCTCTGCTTCCAGCTTGTGTGGTGTAAAGAAGGCTCTAATACTACTGTGAGAGACTGGTGTGCGAAAATTCGCATATACGAAAATTAGCATATGCAAATTTCGCATATGCGAATTTTCGCGAATGTTAATTTTGTATGGGCTAATATTCACATATGTTAATTTTCGCATACGCGAATTTACGCATATGCGAAAATAAAACTGGAATATAACGAATATGCGAATATTCGCAAATATATGACGAATATTCATCCATATATTCGCGAATATTCGCGAATTCGAATATGGCCTATGCCGCTCAACACTAGAGATTACATGAGGAGGGGTTTGTTACAGTGTGCCACCCAAGTAGTAAGGAGATTACATGAGGAGGAGGTTTGTTACAGTGTGTCACTCCAGTAGTAAGGTGATTACATGAGGAGGGGGATTGTGACAGTGTGCCACCCAAGTAGTAAGGAGATTACATGAGGAAAGGATTTGTTACAGTGTGTCACCCCAGTAGTAAGGAGATTACATGAGGAGGAGGTTTGTTGCTGTGTGTTACCCCAGAAGTAAGGAGATTACATGAGGAGGGGGTTTGTTACAGTGTGTCACCCCAGTAGTAAGGATCTTACATGATGAGGAGGTTTGTTACAGTGTGTCACCCCAGTAGCAAGGTGGGGTGTGTCAGAGGATGGAGCCAATGAGGGGGGAGGGGTCAAGGGTGGCAAAAATCCTTGCACCAGCCCTGCATTCATACCAGGAATACAGCTATATTAAAGAATGAGTAAAAGATGGAAGTCATCAGTTCTCCCCAATTTTTCGGTTCATGTAAGAAATTTAGTGAACAAATAAGAAAATTACAGAAGGAAAAACACTTCCCAAATGGAAGGACCATTCACACCAATTTTATGGTTCACACAGCAGAATTCCCTGGTGCAATTCTGCGCCTGGAAATTCTGTAGTGTGATTGGGCCCTTATACATGTTCCCTATGGTCTCAGCATGTAATCAAATCACAACCAAAATGTCCATCAATAGAAAAATAACTTATTGGATAAAAAAAATCATCTGTAAGTCATCCTTGACAAAACAGTAACAGGGCACAAATCAACAGTTCTTTTTAGGAAATGTTATATTATTTGGTCTTTGTAATTACATAATACAGCATTTTCAGCTAGATCAGATTGTTACATAGGCCAGTGTTTTCCCAACCAGGGTGCCTCCAGCTGTTGCAAAACTACCACTCCCAGCATGCCCGGACATCCTTTGGCAGTCCGGGCATGCTGGGAGTTGTAGTTTTGCAACAGCTGGAGGCACCCTGGTTGGAAAGCACTGACATCCTGATGGCTGGAGGAATTAAAAATCTCATGATCCTACAATAAACTCCTGTCAACCTATATGCAGTCACATGTTTGGACATTCCAGTAGTAAATGTTTAACTATCAATCTACAAGTGTATTCATTATAATCATAATTATAATCATTATAATGATTTTCTGTGTTTAATTCAAATTCAATTTCTTCAGTATTCCATATATATACATATATATATATATATATATATATATATATATATGTGGTAGCCCTTGGGGGGTGTATGGTAGTGGTGGTATGGTATCGGTATATGGTGGTTAATGTTAACCCTATAGTTCGTGACGCCAGGCTGAGGCCTTGTATGCTGAGGTAATGCTCCGGCCTATCGCCGCCCTTCCCAGTAACGATAGGTGCATGAAATGACTGAAGGTCCACAAGGAGATTGAACTTGAACTTGAACAACTTTACTTAAGTGCTTGCGATACATCCAAGGCACAGTAACAGTCTCATGCAAACAGTGCTTATATTGCTCAGTGACTGACAGTTGTTGCGGACCTTGAGCTATTTAGAAAGTCTCTGAATTTAGGCTAGATATTTGCAGATCCGTCCGGATTTAGGGGTTATATTAGGTCCGGTGATGCTGCAGAGTGTCTGTGTATTGATATACTCTCTATTCTGAATCACTCAGCCGTTGCCGCAAGGCTCGGGCCTAACTCACTGCGATAGTTGCTGCGCATATCCTTCTCGTTTCACAGCCCAGGAACAAGAGAGAGAAAACATGGCCGCCGCTCCCTTATATGGGCAGGGGGCGGGGGGAATCCGATTGGTCCGAACATCTGTCATTCACCATTACATGGATTGCATACGTCACAGGGCCTCCAAAGGTCCTTAAGCAGAATACCATAGAGTTTACCTAGTCACGTGACCCGCAGGTCCTGCAACGCTATGGAATCGGTAATTAACCATTTATTTACATATATTTTACTATACTTACATCAACCTTACATAAATTACTAGGCTATTGGTTGGAATAGAGGCGACAAGGGGTAGGCTACACAACAGGGATCCCTAGGGACTCTGGCTATGGGGACCCAAACATACATAGGTACCGTATAAGATGCGGTACCAGGACACCATATATATATATATATATATATATATATATATATATATATATATATGTGTATATAGTATAACTGTTTATTTTATCAAGTATATAAATATATATATATATATATATATAGTAAGTAAAGGATTGGGGAGGTTCTCAAGGACTGTGGATGAGTCTGTGTATAGTGTATGAGAATTAGTACATAGGGGTAGGGCCTAGAAGGTGATGTTTAATTGTGAAAAAATGGTTATAACAATGGGATGTTCAGATATAAAGCAAGTACTATGTAAAATGTGTAACGTCGCTGTGGGATATGTAATGTAACTGTGTCAGACTGAGCAAAATGTATCAGGTGTATAGATAACGGTGTGTTAAGCGCTGTGTGTTGTAGCTGATGGCAATGGATGTCCGATAGATGTAACTGAATGAAACTAAAACTAAAGGTCCAAGGTGCAAGAATATTTATTTGGATATATAATCAGAAAACAGTGTGGAGAGAGAGATGCAGGGCCCTTGCACTCTTCTCCTAAACACAATACAAATTATTAAGATAATTTAAAAAAATTAAAAAAAAATTGCAAACAATATAAAATTGTGAATGACGCCACAAAAATGCCCCAAAAAATGGTTCAATAAGTATGGTATGCCTCAGTTCTTGAGAGAGAATGGTATAAAGTCTTAATGGTAGAACTACAATTTGCAACCTCTGGAGCTACATGAAAATAGCCCACTGTTGCTAGAGTGTCGCACGGCGGCGGTAGATAAGTGGAAAGATAGAACAGATAAATCCTCCAATGTGGTAACTGGGTTCAATGGTGGTGCAGTGGTACTTCCCCTTATAGTGACACAGCGGTCACGCAAGTCAAACAGGGGAAAGTGCCAAGGAATATGCAGGGCGGCTTGGCGGCCGTGATCTAGTTAATAAGCCTTACGGTACTATGTACTGCTTACCCGACCATGGAGGGGCTGGGGTCTTACGTGTCCTGGTGGCTGCGGCGTAGTGGATTCTAACGGCGAGGTCCGTCTCCCAACAGACCGGTCACTGGCTGCGCTCGCTGCTTCCAAGGATGATTCACCGGTTTCCCTTCCTCGTGGTGGTGTCAGCCTGCGTGATGAGATGTCAGCATTTGGTGGAGGTCGGATAGTTGTAGGTAGGTTGATTGGCTGACAGCGATGTAGTTCTTTCAAAAGATAGATGATGTTACTGCCACAGACACACATCATCTATCTTTTGAAAGAACTACATCGCTGTCAGCCAATCAACCTACCTACAACTATCCGACCTCCACCAAATGCTGACATCTCATCACGCAGGCTGACACCACCACGAGGAAGGGAAACCGGTGAATCATCCTTGGAAGCAGCGAGCGCAGCCAGTGACCGGTCTGTTGAGAGACGGACCTCGCCGTTAGAATCCACTACGCCGCAGCCACCAGGACACGTAAGACCCCAGCCCCTCCATGGTCGGGTAAGCGGTACATAGTACCGTAAGGCTTATTAACTAGATCACAGCCGCCGAGCCGGCCTTCATAATTCGCAGCCACCAAGCCGCCCTGCATATTCCTTGGCACTTTCCCCTGTTTGACTTGTGTGACCGCTGTGTCACTATAAGGGGAAGTACCACTGCACCACCATTGAACCCAGTTACCACATTGGAGGATTTATCTGTTCTATCTTTCCACTTATCTACCGCCGCCGTGCGACACTCTAGCAACAGTGGGCTATTTTCATGTAGCTCCAGAGGTTGAAAATTGTAGTTCTACCGTTAAGACCATTCTCACTCAAGAACTGAGGCATACCATACTTCTTGAACCATTTTTTGTGGCATTTTTGTGGCATCATTCACAATTTTATATTGTTTGCAAATTTTATTTTTTTATTATCTTATTAATTTGTATGGTGTTTAGGAGAAGAGTGCAAGGGCCCTGCATCTCTCTCTCCACACTGTTTTCTGATTATATATCCAAATAAATATTCTTGCACCTTGGACCTTTAGTTTTAGTTTCATTCAGTTACATCTATTTTACATCCATTGCCATCAGCTACAACACACAGCGCTTAACACACAGTTATCTATACACCTGATACATTTTGCTCAGTCTGACACAGTTACATTCCATATCCCACAGCGACATTACACATTTTACATAGTACTTGCTTTATATCTGAACATCCCATTGTTATAACCATTTTTTCACAATTAAACATCACCTTCTAGGCCCTACCCCTATGTTCTAATTCTCATACACTATACACAGACTCATCCACAGTCCTTGAGAACCTCTCCAATCCTTTACTTCCTATTTTTCAAATATTTAAGGTGGGTTGAGGATACCACCAGGTGAAAGTTCTCGGACCACCACACAGATTGAGTACATATTTATTCAATAATATATATTTATTTATTTTTTAAGAAATCGTGGATAGATATCTATGGTGTCAATACATTTATTTATATAATAAATGTTGCCACTTAATAAATGTATAACAAATTCTAATATCTGAAATAAAACATTGCAGCAATACCTTATAAGAAACTTGCAATTGATCTTGTCCATGGAATCCAGGATGACTGCTGCCCCCTGCTGGCCCTGACAGAATTAGACAGCTTTCCTAGAATGCCTTGGCACCTGTCATGCTGCTTTCCCTAGAAACTTTATTTCGGTGAATTACTTCCAGCTTTATTTTGACATCGGAAAAAAAGGAAGTCACAGTCATACATGACTTACATTGTGGTCTGTGATGGCAAAGTTGCATGTGACCCTGTGACCAGAAAGTCCATGCAGCCTAATATGTGACTGCAGCCTATTATAATTCATAAAAAAAAAAAAAATGTTATCTCCTTTTTATAAAAATCATGGCTCATAAAAAAAGACCACTAGGGGTCCCCATACCATCCAGAACATAATCCTATCCGACAACAACATCATCTTTGTCCCAGCTGAAGCACAGGCTGGAACAAAGTCCAGTAAGTGAGGGCGGGATTAGCATTCCTCTGTGCTGTCTCCTGTCCTGTCAGACTCCTGTCTGAAAACAGAGAGGAGGGGGTTACAGAGCAGCCTGCAGTAATTGGATAAAGAGACCCAACACAGCACAGCAGACTCAGGAAAGAAGTGAATGCATGGTGAGTGAGGGCGGGCTCAGTGCTTGCCTTGGACACGCCTCTTCCTGAGCAGTGGATGTCAGAATGAGTGAGCAGCAGAACAGAGGGATTTGTGAGCCAAATACAGAAGCTAGACATATTAAAATGACATGTAAAGAATCTGCATGACCTAGTGAGTAACATATATAAGTGTATTTTTTTCTGTGAAATTATGGTAGGCTTTAGTCTAAATTTACATTAATCTACAGTTTTGTGGATCTTTCTTCGGAATCACAGTGCATCTGCAGCTAAATTCACAATGGGGAGATCTATCTGGGGCCAAATTGTTATATATGGTAAAAAATGTGCTTATTGATGGTCTAAAAAGTTTACACAGAATTTATAATGTGTATTAGGGTGCGTTCCCACAGGGCGTATACGCAGCGTATTTGACGCTGCGCAAATTTTACAGCTGCAGCGGGAAATGTGCTGCATATCCCTTGTTCACTATACACACAGGGCTTTCCGGCCATGTGCCGGCCCCCCCTCCAAAACTCACTACACGCATAGGGCTGCCGCCGGAAAGCCCTGTGTGTATAGTGAGCAAGGGATACGCAGTGTATTTCCCGCTGCTGCCGTAAAATTTGCGCAGCGTCAAATACGCTGCGTATACACCCTGTGGGAACGCACCCTAACTAGCAAATTTGGTTTTTGAGCCCTCAGTGCTAGAGAGAAGATTTTTCTCCTCTTTGTGTTTGGTTTTTTATTAGCATGTGTAGACCAGGCTCAGTTTATATGCATTCAACCTAAAGGTAAAGGTAGGAAAAGTAAAGTGTATGAAGAAGCTTGCACAATTTTATGAATTTTGAGCATAAACTGCATGTGCAACAAAAGTTTCAGAGAAAAAAAAATGCATACAAAACACCCAAAATAATTTTTATGTGATTTTGCAATGGAAATCTGCAGCAAAATGTCCTCTTTATCTCACTACTCCATTATAATTCTATGGAGCAGCGAGCCAAAGATCACTGCAATTTGGCAATGGTCCCTTACTGGATGTCCCAGTGGTCATACGTTTATTACATGGAGGTAGGACCCCTTTAATATGGTTAGTGGGACACCTCCTTTAAGCAGTGGACAGAGAGCATATAGAGCTCCTGACTTTGTGGCAGAAATGCCTCTTGGTCAGCAGGAAATAGAAAATGTAAAAAACGTCACAATTAGATTTATCTCTGCATATTCAGAATATTGGCTGCCCGCCCCGATGCTTATTTAAAACAAATACATTTTCACATACATAATGTTTATTATTACATTCCCTTGTAAATTATAGACTCGTTCTTTACAGGAATTTGTTTTCCTTTGTGGTTGAATATTGAAACATACTCCATCAATCCATCCATGATTTAAGATATTAGCCAGTGCTGACATATTGCTGGGGGTTTTCGGTGCCATATTATCCACAGTTTATTGCATTAAGTAAACCAGTGAAAGAAAGCTGAATATTCAAATAAACACTCAAATTAAGTATTTAAATATGAACATTGTAGAATTGATTTGTGGGTTTAAGGAGAATATAAACAGCAAATTATAAAACATATTCTATTGTTCTAAAATAGTAATCATTTAGAATGGCCGTTCAAAGAACAAACTGTATCTGGTGTCCCATTCACAGACTATAAGTTGAATATTTGGCCTCCTGAAGGATTAAGGCCAGATTCACACTACAGAATCCGTGGTCAGAATATTTCCAGACGGAGATCCTGAGTGCGCCCAGCGTAGACTGAATCAGTCAGCGCTATGACCGTACGGACATTGCCGTCCTGGGTCTACGGCACAGATTCTGCCAGAATATTGAGCAGATTCAATGTTCTGGTGGCATTTTTTGATCAGAATTTTTTGACTGAAATTTCACCTAGAAAATTCTGCAGTGTGAGTGGGTTAATGGAAAACTCACTCAGGGTGGGTTCATACTACGATTTGCGAATACGGTTACCCGGCCCGTATCTCATTCATTTCAATGAGCCAACCGGAGTCAGATAGTTACTCCGGTTGGTTCATTTCTGCCCGTATCCGGTTTTGCGATCGGACCTAAAACCATGGTATGCCGGTTACAGCTGGATCTGGTGACCGTATCAGCAAATCATAGTGTGAACCCAGCCTCACCTGCATGCAGGTGAATGGGCTTTCCATTAAGCAGCGAAATTTCAATCAGCAAAATTTTTGAACAAAATTCCTGGGTGGAAACTTTGTAGTGTGAACTTGGCCTAAAAGGGCAAAAGCAGGAAGCTTGGAATCCCTGGAAAGTTTCCATGATGATTCTAAAAACAGTTACATTTATATATAACATATGCTTGCAATTTCATCAAAGATCAAAAAATTCAAAGTTCAGTTTTAGCCTGAAAAAAAAAAACGGTCCTAGGTAGCGGCCCAATAACTGGTGATCAAAGTTAACATGTACATGCAGACAACATGCATGTTCATATGTACATAAGTGCATTCGCAGAATAGGGATTGTGAGCAATCTCTCTGATAAAAAGTGTAAAGCGCCTGGAAACTATTTACAAACACTACAGTTCCCATAAGGGAAAGTACCCCCCCCATATCTTTTTCTGCTGAAACTCACTGTTATCTCTTAGCTCTGACCTCATGGTGCACTTTATCTCTCTCAAAAGTCAGAATTAGAGAAGATTAGACCTTTTTCCCATTTGCAGCCTGTGGGGAAGAGAGAAATATATATTGAACTGATCTGAGACCACATAAGTGTAGATGCTTCCACCTAAATATGTCATCAGTATTACCCGCACTAACCTTTTCGTATAGGATGGTAGTGCGGGTGGCACGGGTGATATTTCTCTTTTACTTAATATGCTAATGAAGGAGCTTGGTACTCGGGAAGCGCACACAGTGACAGTCCCCAGTGATGTCAGCTTAAATCTTCATAGCAAATGTCTCCTCCCCTTTGCTTGATCCTTCAATGGTGCAGAATGGAGGTCCACTCTGCATTTAATCGCTCTCCTCCTCATGCGCAGCTGGCCACAATCTTTTGCAAGATTTTACATTGGAGGAGCAAAGAGAGCTGGACCTGCATGCAGCCCTGTCAATCATGAAGTGGGTCCATGACGTAGGTGATGACCGCTGGACGTATGTGTCCCAGGAGGCAGGGGTGCAACTCTATTAGGCCAAATAGCACATGTAGAGGTAATAACCAACACAACAAAATAACCCTAGGGGGTTAAATATCCTCTAAATTACATGTGCTACAAATACTAAAACCTAACTTTTATTACTCTTATATAAATATAACAGAAAAGGTGAGAAACACACGTTTAAAATTCCAGTACCACTAATGTCAGTTAGGTATATAAAAACTAGCACTGTGGGTCATCACCAATGCAACCACCATGGCATTTCAACAGTTATTGTATAAACTGATCTAGTGCCACACTCAGCAGCCCTGTGTCTCTTTCCACATAACTAGATCAGGGGTTATATTACCCTCTTTTATATGCTGTGCAATGTGGGCACTATCTTTGGCTTTATATATATCACAGTAAGGTAAAGAACCCCTACAAATATTGATGCCACTATTACAGTGGCTCTCACATAAAAATGCTCAAGCCGCTCATATGTGGCTATCAAAAGAGAGATCACTGTGAAACTATAACATGTGGCTGTACGGCACTCAATCTCCGTAACCTGCTGTGCACCGCAGGTGCGGCTAGAGGGCTCACTGGCTTGATCTGACCCTACCTAATTATTCCTTTTTTATCTACCTCTGTTTGAACACCCCCCCCCCCTAATATGTATAAATAAACATATAAAAACTCATGCTGCTGATGCGCCGGAGGTCCATCACTGAAGTCCGTGCGTGCTCGCTGCCGGAGGCCACACGGCCACACAGGCAGGGTGAGGTGGCTGGGAGTGAGCACAGCAGAGCTGGACCTGCATGCAGCCCTGTCAATCATGAAGTGGGTCCATGACGTAGGTGATGACCGCTGGACAAGGCCATGCTGGTATGTGTCTCAGGAGGCAAGGGGACCCCTAGTGGCCAGTTTTTTAACAAGCCAGTATTAAACACTGAAAATGTTCTAATGAAAGCAATTGCAAAACCTATTGGTTTTGTATGCTTTACAACATATCAATTAATTTTTATTTTTTTTATATCTGACAGTGCCCATTTAACTGTAGCTTATGGTTTTCATTTTATTTAAAGGGAACATGGCATAAAAAAATGACCTGTTGTATAAATGTTTTTATGTTAACGATATTATTAAAAAGTACCTGTCACCAAATAAACTTTTCTAACCTAACTCCAGCTATGTTTTCTAACTACTCCTAACACCCCTCCAGCCCTTAAAAAAAAATTCAGAGCTTTAAAAAGCTCTGTATCATACCTTTATTCTTGCTCACATTTGCAATTTCCCAGCAGGAAAAAGTGGGTGTTTCCCAGCAGGCATGACATCACAGAAGCCTGCTGGGGGACCACTTCTGCCCTCACATGGTTGTAGTGCTGTGATGAATAGAAAACCTCAGGCTCTGTGCATGTTTCAGTCTGTGTTGCTATCAGTCAGGCTCTCCTGCAGGTTTCAGTCTGTGCAGCTTTCTGTGAGAATCTGTGGAACTTTCACTTTCTGTGCAGCTGTCAATCAAGCTCAGTGCAGAGAAGCACTTCCTGAGTTTGGACTCCTGCCAAGGTGGGAGGAGACTGAACTCACTGTATTATTGTGGCAGGGAACAGAACAGAGCCACATAGTGGCCATTTTTTATATTACATTTTAAACATATTTATGTTGATATTTTTAAAAGCAAATGAATGGGAAAGTGTCTGCTAATTACACAAGGAACACTGTATTAAAAGTTTTATTTGGTGACAGGAACTCTTTAAAGAATTTTGGTGATTTTCTCATGTTGCATTTTATCACCTATATTTCAAAATAATCACAAAATCTTGCAGTTTCCATTCTTGCCACTAGGGTTAACTAACCTGAGAATTCCTGTTCTGTACAGATAATTTCCCAGTAATGCCTTTCTTCTCTGGAGTACAGTGAAATGTAACAGAATATAGATAATACTGGATCCACCACCATTCACAGCAGAGCTAAGCATTCCCCTTCCCGTAGAATGACCTCTGAAAAGGTCACAGAGCTTGCCCAGTAGCATCTACAATTCAACTGAACACGACAGGTCCTGTCTATTGTTGTCTATTTCCTGTGTTCTGCTGTAAAGCATATCACTAAATGCAGTTATATACAGCTCAGGCAAGATGGCAGCCCCCATAATAATGTACAAAAAAAGATATCAAATTTGCAATCAGAAAAAAGAATGTTTCAGTATCTTGTATTAGGGAAAAAAAATCTCTCTATAAATATATATATATATATATATATATATATATATATATATATATATATATATATAGGTGACACATTCCCTTTGAAGCATTACAGTCATTTATATCATCTTTTGACATTGAGTTTAGATCAGGCCAGGTCTCAGACCTGAGAATTCTGTGATTGTGAGTTATAACTGGATGAAGAGCGCAGCAACATGCTTTATTCCCCGGCCAACCACCCAATCCGATTGATGTTATACGTTTTTTTCTTTTTTCTACCGCCTCTTTGCACGGTTTTAACTCACTATCTGAACTTTCAACAGTCAAAAGTTTATATTATTAACAGTAGCGCTTTAACTAGGAATACATTTTAAGCCAGTTGGCTCTGATATCTGCACTGACATTAATCCTTATACCTAAATGAGTTAAATCAAATCTTCTCATCCTCCCACAGAGAACTCAGTGGATGTTGGCTTTTTATTATGCCTTCATTAATAACTCCTTCAGTAATTGGACTCAGGAGTAGGATCCCATAGAGAAACAGCACCTTGATCTCCTCTCCTGACACCCGTCCACTCAGCAGATGACCTACTATACCGGATACTCACCAGAGGTTATCACTGTACTGTTACCATTCATAAATCAGGTTTGCCTTCCCACGGGAAAGAGCTTTTCTCCAGTAATAAATTATCTCTTGCTACAAAGATTAATCCATGACGTCTGGGTTTAAAGTCACAAGTCCTGATCATTACAGTATAGAGCCGCTGCAGTCATAGTGCTGTGCCAACCAGTGGACAGGGCAGAATAAAAAAAAGAGTTAAAGGTATACATATTTACACCATAGGCGTGCGCAGCCTATTATATATATATATATATATATATATATATATACAGTATATATATATACACACACACACATAGTATAGTTCCCCCACATTAGGTGCAGTATAAGTCCCCACACACATTAGGTTGGCAGTACAAGTCCCCGCACATTAATTTGGCAGTACAAGTTCCCCCACATTAAGTTGGCAGTACAAATTCCCCCACATTAGGTTGGCAGTACAAGTTCCCCCACATTAGGTTGGCAGTACAAGTTCCCCCACATTAAGTTGGCAGTACAAGTTCCCCCACATTAGGTTGGCAGTACAAGTTCCCCCACATTAGGTTGGCAGTACATTCAGGGCTGCCATCAGAAATTTCGGGGCCCCTTACACAGCTCAAGGCCTGGGCCTCCCCCCCGCTCCCCTTCCACCACGTGGCCCGCTCCCCGAATCCGCCCCCAGGGCCTGTCCCTAATCTTATTTTATTATCTAATTATATATTTCTAATTAGATTAAAGCAAAGTGCAGTGCAGTAAGACATTGTGCTGCACAGTATTTTACTGCACTGCACCCTGCTATATTCTAATACACCCTAATCTGTGAAACCTCCCTAAAAATTCAACAATAGTGCCACATACTGATTAGGGATCGATCGATTATCGGTATGGCCGATATTATCGGCTGATAATCACGATTTTGGGCATTATCGGTATTGGCAATTACCTTGCCGATAAGCCGATAATGCCCCGCCCCCCGCACCGCCCCCCTCGACCCACCGCACCGCGACCGCCCCCCCCCCCCGACCCGCCGCACCACACCGCGACCGCTCCCCCCCGGCCCACCCACCGTAGTGCTGGGCGGTATACCGGTATGGATTTTTGCCCATACCGCTATACCGGTCGGGCCCCTCCCCCACCCTCCGAGTCAAGAAAAAAATGAAACTTACCCGTAATGGGGGTGGTCCGGGCCATCCATCCTTCCTGTAGTATCCGGCGGCATTCCGAGTGGAGGGTGAACCGGTCCGGGCTGTCCTTCTCCGGGGGTCATCTTCTCCACTCCGGGCAGGCTCCGGCCTAGTACGCTGCATAGACGCCGCTACACCGTGACGTCAGGTGCGTCACTGTGCATGGGCGTCACTGCGCAGCGGTGTCTATGCTGCGTTACTAGGCCGAAGCCTGCCCGGAGAGGAGAAGATGACCCCCGGAGAAGAAGGACAGCCCGGACCGGTTCACCCTCCATCCGGGATGCCGCCGGACACTACAGAAAGGATGAATGGCCCGGACCACCCTGACAGGTAGGGGGAGAGAAGCGGGTGGTGGCGGCGGCCTATGGCACCGCAAAAGCCACTGCAGTGCATTGATTTAAAGCGCCCGCTTTAAATCAATGATCTGCAGCGATGTCGGGGGGGGATAAATAGCCGATAACTTATACCGGAATATCGGTATAAGTTATCGGCTATCGGCCCTAACCTCCACCGATTATCGGTATCGGTATTGGCCCTAAAAAAACGATATCGGTCGATCCCTAATGCTGATCATACAGAGGTAGATACTAGCAAGGGCTCTGCCGCCATTATAAGGGTTTACGGTTACATTTACTGACTCACAAGCTACGTCTTCTTTGATTAGAGGCCATCATGAAGACTCGTCTCCAAAGAACCTGCCAGACAAACATTTTCGGTGCTTTTTTTCAGCACAATGCTCACTTCTTTACAGACTCCTCATGTGTATGGATGCACACATTAATAGTGCTAGACATGTGCAATTCGGTTCGGCACGAATGTCTAATTTACCAAATTTTACCGTTTTCGGGCATTTGGACCGAACCGAATGCACGAAAACATATTTTGAACATTCCCGAATAGCCACGATAATACAAATAGCACAATAACGAATGCATTTGTTATCTGTAAACGAACAAAAAGAATTCATTCTAATAACAAAAAAATAATAAAAAAGATACTGTAGTGATGGAAACAATTGTATCTAACGAAATGTATCTTTTTTATTATGAAAAGTTTATAAATTTTTAAACAGGGATCAATTTATGTGAGCGGGTAAAGCACTAAAAATGTAGCCGACAATAATAAAAATGTAGTGTGTGCGTGTTTTTCACCTTTTTTTTTTTTTTTTTAACATTTTTTAGGTAGTACTACTACTCCCAGCATGGAATACATTGTTCCATGAGGGGAGTAGTAGTTATCTGTACTAATTGACAGATCGCCGGGGTCCCTTGCGATCCTCTTGTATAATGTATAGATGCGGCGGCCGCTCTCCTATGGTCCCCTGCACTCACGTATATATACACATATTCATATTTCCCACAGAGCTGTGATTGGCCAGATGGTTCCAGCCAATCACAGCTCTCTGTGACAAATAGGAATATGTGTATATATACGGCCGTGCAGGGGACCATAGGAGAGCGGCCGCATCTATACATTATACAGGAGCATCACAGCGGGTGTCAGGAGTGATACCCGCAGTGATCTTTCCTTTACTACAAGTACTACTACTCCCAACATGGAGTACACTCTGCTCCATGCTGGGAGCTGTAGTACCTGCATTAATAGACAGATCGCAGCGGGTGTCAGAAGTTACACTCACTGCGATATGTCTATTAATGCAGGTACTACAGCTCCCAGCATGGAGCAGAGTGTGCTCCATGTTGGGAGTATTAGCACCTGCAGTAAGGGACAGATCCCAGCGGATGTCACTCCTCCTGACACCCGCTGCTATCGCCCTTATGTGAATGTCGGGATCAGCTGTTCTCAGGGCTATAGAGCCGGGAGAACAGCTGACGCTGAGCCGTAGGTATACATCGTATATCTACTGCCCAGCAAGAACTTACAGTGAGCCTGCAATGTGTATACAGTATACACATTGCTGGCTCACTTAACCCCTTGCTGAGCTGTGCGCTATGCGCAAGCCCAGCAAGGAAAGAGTTAACTTACACTGCTGGACAGTGTAGGTTAGCCCTTTGGGCGGTATACACTATATACAGCTATCTATAGATATAGAAGTCCAGCTTACTTCCCTCGAGAACCGGGCAGGTCCGTGTAGCTCTGCCCCCTAGTGATGACGGGGGGTGGAGCTACAGAAGGGAACAAGGCTAGTTAATCTGAAGCTCTGTTCACATTGTCCGTTTGGTATAATGTGAACAGACCCTTCTGCCAGTGTCTACCCAGACAGGGAGACTCCAGCTGTTGCTAAACTACAACTCCCAGCATGCCAAGACAGCCAAAGGCTGTCTGGGCATGCTGGGAGTTGTAGTTTTGCACCAATTGGTGGCTCCCTGTTTGGGTAGACATTGCATCATGGGTGCTCACCCCAGCGGACAGCGCCAAAAATGTCATAACCAATTTTTTGTGTTTTTTTTCTTCTCATTTCAGATCCTTGTATGCAGAGGATTACTGCGGATTCGATGGATTACGGCGGATTTTTTTTTCTTTTAATAAAATGGTTAACGAGGGCTGTGGGGCAGTGTTTTTTTAAATAAAATCATTTTTCCAATGTGTTGTGTTTTTTTTTTATTGAATTTTCAGGCTTAGTAGTGGAAGCTGGTCTTATTGACTGAATCCATTACTAGGCCAGGGCTTAGTGCTAACCCCAAAAACAGCTATTACCCCGGTACCCACCGCCACAGGGGTGCCAGGAAGAGCCGGTACCAACAGGCCCAGAGCATCAAAAATGGTGCTTCTGGGCCTAGGCGGTAACAGAATGGCGTTATTTAGGCTGGGGAGGGCCAGTAACAATGGTCCTCGCCCACCCTGGTAACGTCAGGCTGTTGCTGTTTGGTTGGTATTGTGCTGAGAATGAAAATACGGGGAACCCTATGTGTTTTCTTTTTTTTTATTTAAATAATTTTTTTTTTAAACGCATAGGGTTCCCCAGTAAGCGGACTTCGTCTTCTGTATACAATATATACAGCTATCTATAGATAGCTGTATATAGTGTATACCACCCAAAGGGTTAACCTACACTGTCCAGCAGTGTAAGTTAACTCTTTCCTTGCTGGGCTTGCACATAGTGCCCAGCTCAGCAAGGGGTTAAGTGAGCCAGCAATGTGTATACTGTATACACATTGCAGGCTCACTGTAATTTCTTGCTGGGCAGTAGATATACGATGTATACCTACGGCTCAGCGTCAGCTGTTCTCCCAGGCTCTGTAGCCCTAAGAACAGCTGATCCCGACATGATCGCAGCGGGTGTCAGGAGGAGTGACATCCGCTGGGATCTGTCCCTTACTGCAGATACTCCCAACATGGAGCACACTCTGCACACTCTGCTCCATGCTGGGAGCTGTAGTACCTGCATTAAAAGACATATCGCAGCGAGTGTAACTTCTGACACCCACTGCGATCTGTCTATTAATGCAGATACTACAGCTCCCAGCATGGAGCAGAGTGTGCTCCATGTTGGGAGTAGTAGTACTTGTAGTAAAGGAAAGATCACTGCGGGTATCACTCCTGACACATACCTTCTGGCCAATCACAGCTCTGCGGGAAATATGAATATGTGTATATATACGTGAGTGCAGGGGACCATAGAAGAGCTGCCGCCGCATCTATACATTATACAAGAGGATCGCAAGGGACCCTGGCGATCTGTCAATTAGTACAGGTAACTACTACTCCCATCATGGAACAGTGTGTTCCATGCTGGGAGTAGTAGTACTACCTAAAAAATGTTTTTTTTAAAGTGAAAAACACGCACACACTACATTTTTATTATTGTCGGCTACATTTTTAGTGCTTTACCCGCTCACATAAATTGATCCCTGTTTAAAAATTAATAAACATTTCATAATAAAAAAGATACATTTTGTTAGATACAATTGTTTCCATCACTATTATGATTTTTTTATGGTACCCTGCGAAATTTTTATAAAAAAGGTATCTCCATCATTTTTGAGGATCACTAAAGTCCAAAAAAGAATAAAAAGATTTACCGAATGTACCCGAATACCGAATGTATCCGAAAAATAAGACCGAACACCCGAATACCGAATGTATCTGAAAAATCAAAACCGAAAATATTACCGAACCGAAAATTTTTTCCAAAGCTAAAAAATGAAACAAAACGAAACAAAAATTTTTCTAGTGCACAAGTCTATTCCCCACATTAGGTGCAGTATAGTTCCCCACAGACATACAGCCTTCAGCCATATACAGTGTATGGCTGGAGGCTGTATGTCTGTGTACTGCCTCACTTCAGTGTTCCGACCCCGCTCCTCCATTCCGGGGTCATGATCTACTGCTATGTCTGTGCAGTATAGTTCCCCACAGACATACAGCCTTCAGCTATATACAGTGTATGGCTGGAGGCTGTATATCTGTGTACTGCCCCACTTCAGTGTTTCGACCCCGCTCCTCCGGTCAGGGGTCACGATCTACTGCTATGGCCTAGAAGCCATAGCAGTAGGTCCCGGGACTGGAGGAGCGGTGGTCGGAACACTGAAGATGACGTTCAACATTAGTTGCACCTAATGTGGGGGGGGGGGACTATACTGCACCTAATGGGGGGAACTATGCTGCACCTAATGTGGGGAACTATACTGCACCTAATTTGGAGGAACTATACTGCACCTAATGTGGGGGGAACTATACTACACCTAATGTGGGGGAACTATACTGCACCTAATGTGGAGTAACTATACTGCACCTAATGTGGGGAACTATACTGCACCTAATGTGGGGAACTATACTGCACCTAATGTGGAGGAATTGTACTGCACCTAATGTGGGGGAACTGTACTGCACCTAATATGGGGGAACTGTACTACACCTAATGTGGGGGAACTGTACTGCCAACCTAATGTGGGGGAACTGCACTGCCAACTTAATTTGGGGGAACTGTACTTTACCCAATGTCGGGGAACTGTACTGCACCTAATGTGGGGAACTATACTGCACCTAATGTGGAGGAACTGTACTGCACCTAATGTGGGGAACTATACTGCACCTAATGTGGGGAACTATACTGCACCTAATGTGGGGGAACTGTACTGCACCTAATGTGGGGGAACTGTACTGCACCTAATGTGGGAGAACTGAACTGCCAACCTAATGTGGGGGAACTGTACTGCCAACCTAATGTGGGGGAACTGTACTGCCAACCTAATGTGGGGGAACTATACTGCCTACCTAATGTGGAAACTTACAAGTGGAAACATACACTTACTCCTGTGACATGTGTTATGTGACTCATTAGTGTTACAAGGTCTCAGGTGTGAATAGGGAGCAGATGTCTTAAATGTGGTGTTATTGCTTTCACGCTCTCTTATACTAGTCAGTGGGAGTTCATCATGGCATTTCTGTTACGCCGAGCGCTCTGGGTCCCCGCTCCTCCCCGGAGTGCTCACAGTGTTCTCCTGTTCGCAGCGCCCCGGTCAGACCCGCTGACCGGGTGCGCTGCGATAATGTTCCCAGCCGGGATGCGATTCGCGATGCGGGACGCGCCCGCTCACGGTGCGCATCCCCACCCGCTTACCAGACTCGCTCCCCGTCTGTGCTTCCCCAGCGTGCGCGGCCCCGCTCCCTAGGGCGCGCGCCGGGTCTTTGCGATTTAAAGGGCCGATGCGCCACTTATTGGCGCATGGGTTTTAATTAGTTTCTTCACCTGTGCACTTCCCTATATTACCTCACTTCCCCTGCACTTCCTTGCCGGATCTTGTTGCCATTGTGCCAGTGAAAGCGTTCCTTGTGTGTTCCTAGCCTGTGTTCCAGACCTCCTTGCCGTTGCCCCTGACTACGATCCTTGCTGCCTGCCCTGACCTTCTGCTACGTCCGACCCTGCTCTTGTCTAATCCCTTGTACCGCGCATATCTCAGCAGTCAGAGAGGTTGAGCCGTTGCCGGTGGATACGACCTGGTTGCTACCGCCGCTGCAAGTCCATCCCGCTTTGCGGCGGGCTCTGGTGAAAACCAGTAGCAACTTAGAACCGGTCCACCGACACGGTCCACGCCAATCCCTCTCTGACACAGAAGATCCACCTCCAGCCTGCCGAATCCTGACAATTTCATGGCAAAGAACTCTTTAATTATCTGACAAAAAGAATTGTTGTCCTACATAATGATGTTCTAGGCTATAAGAAGATTGCCAAGACCAGGCGCTGGTGGGAGTGTCATGGTCTGGGGCTACATGAGTGCTGCCGGCACTGAAGAGCTACAGATTTTTGAGGGAACCATAAATGCCAATATGTATTGTGACATACTAAAGCAGAGCATAATCCTCTCTCTTCAGAAACTGAGCTCCAGGGCAGTATTCCAACAGAATAATGGGGGAGATTTATAAAGCTGTTCCGTCATTTTTTTTGCTGTAAAAAGGTACATCATTGCGCAATTTTTGGTATTTGCTAAATTTTTTGGTGCCTTTTGCTTATATGCCATTGTAACATAAATAGATACGAGAGAAGGCTTCAATATAGAGTGCAGGAGTACATCGGCGCTGAACGGACCCAGGACACAGCAGGTAAGGAGATAAAATCCGATTTATTTGATGCAACGCGTTTCCCTGCGCAAGCGCAGATTCATCAGGCATGGCAAGTAGGGGAAAGGGGCAGGTATAAATAGGACCAAGTTAACCACTTGGTTACCAAACATTAACCCATAAGAGGTATACAATGTTCTCAATGTTAAAATATCCATATAATAAAAAAAAATATAAGATCTGGCTAATGGAGTATATAGAGTATACAATAAATACAATAAATATGAACAAAAGATATAAACAAAATATATAATATAACAAGACAATTTGACACAACAAAAATATTATACAAAATATACACAATATATAAAGTATATTTTACAAATAAAAATATAACAATATATGAAAATATATATATCTGATTATCGTACATTTTCAATATTCTCATTTAAACCCTCCGGGTAAAGTGTGGATAACTTAAAAATCCAAAACGATTCGCGATTAATTAATCGCTGAAATTGATTACGACAGTCACTCGGTATAGTTTCCAGTATAATGAGAGATAATGAATCCACATTACCTGGGTAAGTAATTGTGAGATGACGTGACACACTATGTAATAAAAATGTATTCTTAATATTGGAGCGATGTTTGCACATACCTGACTGCACCATCTGAATGGTGCGGCCAACGTACTGCAAACCGCAACTGCAAGTGAGTAGATAAATAGCAAACTGTGTCTCACAATTTAATGTATGGACAATGGGGAATTGTTTCAAGGTTTGTGTAGACTGAAAGGAAACAATTCAATTATTCCCTATCATTCTACAACATAAACATTTAGGTTTTTTTTACACGCAGAGCAGCCTAAATGAGGTAAATACATTTTACTGGCATTCAACTCAATATTTTTAGTTTTTATTCTATTTGAAGCTATAAGACTTTGCAGATTTTTTGCTCTTCTGAATGTAATTTGGGGGCACTTTGGTGCCATGTCTTTCAGGATGGGATCACTTGTAATAATAGACCAGTTTTTCTTTAAAATATTTTTTATGGTGGTAGCTTCATGATTATAATCAGTAATGAAATGAAACCTATATTTATCATACATGTCTTATCCTCAAATGTATTATTTATTTATAATTAAATCGCTCTGTTTCATATCAATGACTTTGTGATAAGCTGATGTCAACAGCCCTTTTGGATATCCCTTTGCAGAGAATCTTGTTCTCAATATATTTGCTTGTTCTTTAAAATCTTTGTCAGATGTACAATTTTTTCTAATATGTAAATATTGTCCGTATGGGACCCCCTTGAGCCATTTTGGATAGTGGGCGCTATTGAAATTTAAAAAAACTGTTAACATCTACCTGTTTGAAATGAGTTCTGGTAACTGTCACGATGCCGGCTGGCAGGTAGTGGATCCTCTGTGCCAGAGAGGGATGGAGAGGACCGCGCTAGTGGACCGGTTCTAAGCCACTACAGGTTTTCACCAGAGCCCGCCGCAAAGCGGGATGGTCTTGCTGCGGCGGTAGTGACCAGGTCGTATCCACTAGCAACGGCTCACCTCTCTGGCTGCTGAAGATACTGAAGATAGGCGAGGTACAAGGGAGTAGGCAGAAGCAAAGTCGGACGTAGCAAAAGGTCGGGGGCAGGCGGCAAGATTCGTAGTCAGGGGCAACGGCAGGAGGTCAGGAACACGGACTAGGAACAGACAAGGGAACGCTTTCACTAGGCACAAGTGCAACAAGATCCGGCGAGGGAGTGCAGGGGAAGTGAGGTGATATAGGGAAGTGCACAGGTGGGAGCCAATTAAGCTAATTGGGAAGATTGGACCAGGCACCATCATTGGTGCACTGGCCCTTTAAATCGCAGAGACCCGGCGCGCGCGCGCCCTAGGGAGCGGGGCCGCGCGCGCCGGGACAGGACCGAGGGAGAGCGAGTCAGGTACGGGGACCGGGGTGCGCATCGCGAGCGGGCGCTATCCGCATCGCGAATCGCATCCCGGCTGAAGGCGGGACCGCAGCGCACCCGGTCAGTGGATCTGACCGGGGCGCTGCAACAACGAAGATGAGGCGAGCGCTCCGGGGAGGAACGGGGACCCGGAGCGCTCGGCGTAACAGTACCCCCCCCCCCCTTGGGTCTCCCCCTCTTCTTGGGGCCAAAGAACCTGAGGAAAAAAAACTCAATTTTTCCGTGATGAGGTCCGATGCAAATTAGGAGGGGTTCTGTGTGGAAACGTACGAGACAGTCCAATCTTTTATTGTAAAAACAATAGATGTAGAGGGGTCTGGCGAGACTGGTCACAGGAACGTAGAACCTGTTGATGAGAGAGGCCAAAAAAAATTTTCCTGCAGATCCGGAATCCAAGAAGAGCATAGTAGAGAAGGAGAAGGTAGAGGCAGATATCCGCACAGGCACAGTAAGGCGTGGAGAAGCAGAGTTGACATCAAGAACTGTGTCACCTTTGTGCGGAGTCAGCGTACGTCTTCCCAGGCGGGGAGGACGGATAGGACAATCCTTCAGGAAGTGTTCGGTACCGGCATAGTACAGGCAAAGATTCTCCATGCGGCGTCGTGTCCTCTCTTGAGGTGTCAAGCAAGACCGGTCAACATGCATAGCCTCCGCGGCGGGAAGCACAGGAACAGATTGCAGAGGACCAGAGGAGAGAGGAGCCGGAGAGAAAAAACGCTTCGTGCGAACAAAGTCCATATCCAGGCGGAGCTCCAGACGCCATCCGGAAGAACGCATGTCAATGCGAGTGGCTAGATGAATGAGTTCATGTAGGTCAGCAGGAGTCTCTCGTGCGGCCAGAACATCTTTAATGTTGCTGGATAGGCCTTTTTTAAAGGTCGCGCAGAGAGTCTCACTATTCCAGGACAACTCGTAAGCAAGAGCACGGAACTGAATGGCGTACTCGCCAACGGAAGAAACACCCTGGGCCAGGTTCAGCAGGGCAATCTCGGCTGAAGAAGCTCGGGCAGGTTCCTCAAAGACACTTCGAATTTCCGAGAAGAAGGAGTGTACAGAGGCAGTGACGGGGTCATTGCGGTCCCAGAGCGGTGCGGCCCATGACAGGGCTTTTCCAGACAGAAGGCAGAACACGAAAGCCACCTTAGACCTTTCAGTAGGAAACTGGTCCGACATCATCTCCAAGTGCTGGGAACATTGCGAAAGAAAGCCACGGCAATACTTAGAGTCCCCATTAAATTTGTCCGGCAAGGACAGGCAGAGGCTAGGAGTGGCCACTCGCTGCGGAGGAGGTGCAGGAGCTGGCGGAGGAGATGATTGCTGAAGAAGTTGCGAATGTTGGTGCACAATGGTGGACACTTCCGACAGCTGGTGGGTTAGATGGGCGATCTGTCGGGCGATATCAGAGACAACTGGCAGGGGAACCTCAGCGGGATCCATGGCCGGATCTACTGTCACGATGCCGGCTGGCAGGTAGTGGATCCTCTGTGCCAGAGAGGGATGGAGAGGACCGCGCTAGTGGACCGGTTCTAAGCCACTACAGGTTTTCACCAGAGCCCGCCGCAAAGCGGGATGGTCTTGCTGCGGCGGTAGTGACCAGGTCGTATCCACTAGCAACGGCTCACCTCTCTGGCTGCTGAAGATACTGAAGATAGGCGAGGTACAAGGGAGTAGGCAGAAGCAAAGTCGGACGTAGCAAAAGGTCGGGGGCAGGCGGCAAGATTCGTAGTCAGGGGCAACGGCAGGAGGTCAGGAACACGGACTAGGAACAGACAAGGGAACGCTTTCACTAGGCACAAGTGCAACAAGATCCGGCGAGGGAGTGCAGGGGAAGTGAGGTGATATAGGGAAGTGCACAGGTGGGAGCCAATTAAGCTAATTGGGAAGATTGGACCAGGCACCATCATTGGTGCACTGGCCCTTTAAATCGCAGAGACCCGGCGCGCGCGCGCCCTAGGGAGCGGGGCCGCGCGCGCCGGGACAGGACCGAGGGAGAGCGAGTCAGGTACGGGGACCGGGGTGCGCATCGCGAGCGGGCGCTATCCGCATCGCGAATCGCATCCCGGCTGAAGGCGGGACCGCAGCGCACCCGGTCAGTGGATCTGACCGGGGCGCTGCAACAACGAAGATGAGGCGAGCGCTCCGGGGAGGAACGGGGACCCGGAGCGCTCGGCGTAACAGTAACTATATGGCCATCAATATTCATAACTTCTAAATCTAGAAATTGTATGGTGGTAGCAGATAAATTAAGGGTAAATTGAATACCCCAAGTATTCCTATTTAATTAATTCACATAATCGGTAGCTTGTTTCTCTGACCTAGTCCAAATAATTAATAAATCATCTATAAATCTACGGAAAAATAAAATAAATGGTCAATAAAATGAATGCTGTGCCATGTGGACGCGCTCAAATGCCCCCATGAATAAATTAGCATAACTGGGGGCAAAGCGCGTCCCCATGGCACAGCCTTTGACCTGTCTGAATACTGTCTTGTTGAAAGAAAACGCATTGTGTAATAAAATAAAAGAAATGGATTCTAACAGGAAATCTGCTTGATTCCTATCTATTGTAGGGTCACCATGAAGGAATTCTCCAATAGTCTGGACTCCCAGTTCAGTATTTATATTAGAATAAAGGGAGCACACGTCCAAGGTCAAAAAAAAAATTGGGATGGTAAGGTTAAATTATTGAGTTCACGAATAAGCTGTGTAGAATCTTTGAGATATGAGGGGAGTTTTAAAACATATGATTGTAAAAAAAAATTACCTTATTTATCGGGGTATACCACGCACCGGCCTATAACACGCACCCTCATTTTACCAAGGATATTTGGGTAAAAAAGTTTTTTACCCAAATATCCTTGGTAAAATGAGGGTGCGTGTGTGTGCATGCGTATACCTCGATACACCCCCAGGAAAGGCAGGGGGAGAGAGGCCGTCGCTGCCCGCTTCTCTTCCCCTGCCTTTCCTGGGGTCTAGAGCCCTGCTGCCGCCGCTTCTCTCCCGCTGGCTATCGGCGCCGCTGCCGTTCTCTCCCCCTGACTATTGGTGCCGGTGCCCGATTGCCGTCGCCGATAGCCAGGGGGAGAGAAGCGGCGCCGATAGCCAGGGGGAGAGAAGGGGCAGCGGCACCCATTGCCGGAGCCACTGCCCCGTTGTCTCCCCCATCCCCGGTTGTATAATTACCTGTTGCCGGGGTCGGGTCCGCGCTGCTTCACGCCGTACAGCGCATAGCAAAGACGCAGGGGACGCACACCGGAGGCCTGAAGCAGCGAGGACCCGACCCCGGCAACAGGTAATTATGCAACCGGGGATGGGGGAGGCAACGGGGCAGCGGCGCCGGCAATGGGTGCCGCTGCCCCTTCTCTCCCCCTGTCTGGAAATGGGGCGCCAGCACCGATAGTCAGGGGGAGAGAACGGGCAGCGGCGCCGATAGCCAGGGGGAGAGAAGGGCCGGCAGCAGGGCTCTAGACCCCAGGACAGGCAGGGGCAGAGAAGCCGACAGCGCTGGCGGTCTCTGCACCTGCAAAGCCGCTGCAGTTCATTGATTTAAAGCGCCCGCTTTAAATCATTGAACTGCAGCGGCTTATTGGCGTAAAACACGCAGGTAGACTTTAGGCTAAACATTTCAGCCTAAAAAGTGCGTGTTATACGCCGATAAATACGGTATTTAATCGCAAATCACTTTGGATTTTTAAGTTATCCACACTATCCCCACAGGGTTTAAATGAGAATATTGAAAATGTAAGAAAATCAGATATATATATATATTTTCATATATTGTTATATTTTTATTTGTAAAATATACTTTATATATTGTGTATATTTTGTATAATATTTTTGTTGTGTCAAATTGTCTTGTTATATGATATATTTTGTTTATATCTTTTGTTCATATTTATTGTATTTATCGTATACGCTATATACTCCATTAGCCAGATCTTATATATTTTTTTTATGTATTATATGGATATTTTAACATTGAGAACATTGTATACCTCTTATGGGTTAATGTTTGGTAACCAAGTGGTTAACTTGGTCCTATTTATACCTGCCCCTTTCCCCTACTTGCCATGCCTGATGAATCTGCGCTTGCTCAGGGAAACGCGTTGCATCAAATAAATCGGATTTTATCTCCTTACCTGCTGTGTCCTGGGTCCGTTCAGCGCCGATGTACTCCTGCACTCTATATTGAAGCCTTCTCTCGTATCTACACATTGTGGAATCCACACCAGGAGGGCTGCAGAAAGACCATTGTATCTAAGCGATTTCCATTGTTGTGTATGTTGCTACACAACCACCCAGGGTGAGCAGTTTAAAATTTGCTTTTACTCTCCCCTCCCCCATATCTCCGGTGGTATTACCCTATGGAGGGCCTTCTCTCCTGTTTTTAGAATTTTAACATAAATGACTGCGAGAAGCAGAATTCCATTTTGACTTAGGCAGTGGAAGATATTTACTATATGCTCCTTTTTAACTTAAGTGCATCAATTGGCGCATATAATTGAAAAAATTCGCAAATATAAACCAGGGTGGAGGCAACCTTCCAAAAACATCGGCAGAACCCTTGTACAGTTTAGTCCATTGTTATACTGCTCTAATTACATAAGGTTATGTGTATTAACACTGTGTGTCAAATATAGTAATGTTTTTATTTATTTAACCCCTTAAGGACCAGGCCCATTTTGGCCTTAAGGACCAGACCAATTTTATTTTTGCATTTTGGTTTTTTCCTCCTCGCCTTCTAAAAATCATAACTCTATTTCCATCCACAGACCCATATGAGGGCTTGTTTTTTGCGGCACCAATTGTACCTTGTAATAACATCACTTATTTTACCATAAAATGTACGGCGCAACCAAACAAATATTATTTATGTGGGAAAATTGAAAAGAAAACGGCAATTTAGCAAATTTTGGAAGGTTTTGTTTTCACGCTGTGCACTTTCCGGTAAAAATGACATGTTTTCTTTATTATGTGGGTCAATACGATTAAAATGATACCAATGTTATATGCTTTTCTATAATTGTACCGCTTAAAAAAAACTATATTTGTTTGCTAATTTTTTTTAACTTTTATTTACCTCTTTTTCATTTGCAAAAATTAAAATGATGTACAGATATACTGTACATGTTTTAAATGTAAATTTTTTCTTTCAAAATATACTTCAGGGATAAATGTCCATATTTAAACCCAACCGCTATTTATTTCTCCCACACTCTTGCATTTACAATATTAAACAGATGGCATGTATCCATGTTTTAAATATTTAACCAATTTTATGTACCAAATCTCATTTCTTTCTAATGTACAACTCTGCCGTTTTCCTATTGAACAGTTTTTCTTTAATATCTCCACCTGCCCGCAGCTGTTAGAATTGTGTAAAATTTTTCATAAAAAAAAAAATACAAATCCTTTTTAAGATTTTTTCAGTCATTTCAAGTTTGCATTTCTCTATTTATGTTCTGTAAATAGCAATTATTTAACCATTTGACGATGAAAAATTGCTGTGTTTGGTTACTTTAGATTGTGGTGTCTTGTTAAAATAGAAAATTTGCAGTATGATTTTTGGCTCAGGTCCATAGGCGTGCGCACGGGGTGTGCCGGGTGTGCACAGGCACACCCTAATCACCGTGGCCGCGGCCCGCTGCTGCTGGACTTTTTTTTCTTTTTTTCTCCCTACTAAACCCCAGCCCCACCGGACATCCCCGACAGTCACAATCATACATGATGGGGATGTAGTCCTGAGCTGTGAGCCTACATAATGTATGCTCACAGTTCAGGACTACGTCCCCATCATGTATGGCAGCAGGCAGCAGGGATAGAGCGGCCGGAGCCGCAAATAAAAAAAAAAAATGCATTTTTAAACATCCGGTGTGCCCTGAAAGACTTTCAGGGCACACCGGATGTTTAAAAATGCATTTGTTTTTAATTTGCAGAATTTGCGGCTCTATCCCCCGTCCTCCGGGCTGCTCTATCCCCTGTCCTCCGGGCCGCTCTATCCCCTGTCCTCCGGGCCGCTCTATCCCCTGTCCTCCGGGCCGCTCTATCCCCTTCCTCCGGGCCGCTCTATCCCCCGTCCTCCGGGCCGCTCTATCCCCCGTCCTCCGGGCCGCTCTATCCCCCTTCATCTGGGCCACTCTTTTCCCCTTCCTCCGGGCCGCTCCTCCCCCTTCCCCGGCCGCGCACACTGCTGCGCTAACTGCAGACGCAGGGGCTGCCCCGCAGCTGCGCACGTCTCCTTCCATTCCTGGGATGATCCTGGCCGCAACTCCTGGCACCGAGTGTCCATTCCTCGGCATGAAGAAGTGGGCGATGGTGCAAAGTGTGCAGCAGATGGGAGTGGACGTGCCCGGCCTCTGACCCCAACATGGCTGCCGCAGGTAAGAAAAGTGCACAGACCGAGGACAGGAGGGGGGTGGGATGTATGATGTGTGTATTATGTATGTATGGTGTGTAATATGTATGGTGTGTGTAATATGTATGTATGATGTGTGTAATATGTATGGTGTGTGTAATATGTATGTATGATGTGTGTAATATGTATGGGGTGTGTAATATGTATGTATGGTGTGTATTATGTATGTATTATGTATGTATTATATATGTATGATGTGTGCATGTGTATATTATGTATGTATGTATTATATATGTATGATGTTTGTATTTATGCATTATGTATGTATAATATATATATATATATATATATATATATATATACACACATAATGCATAAATACAAACATCATACATATATAATACATACATACATAATATACACATGCACACATCAACATCATACATATATAATACATACATAATACATATGCACACCATACATAATACATACACAAATCCATAATATATACATATACACATCATACATAAATACATCATACATACAGTACATACATACCATATACATATGTTATGTATGTACTGTATGTTATGTATGTATGATGTATTTATGTATGATGTGTATATGTATATATTATGGATTTGTGTATGTATTATGTATGGTGTGCGTATGTATGTATGATGCATGCATGTATTATATATGTATGATGTATGTATGTGTGTATATATATATATATATATATGTGTGTGTGTGTGTGTGTGTGTGTGTGTGTAGGTTATGCATGTATGATGTGTGTATGTATTATATATGTATGATGTTTGTATGCATATAGTATGTATTTATGCATTATGTATGTATGTGTGTGTGTATATATATATATATATATATATATATATATATGTGTGTGTAGGTTATGCATGTATGATGTGTGTATGTATATATGTATTATGAATTAGAACAAAAGAAAAAAGAAAGTTTCCTCCAGCTCTTCCGAGGATAACGGTGCTTGTAGTATTAAACCATCAAACCTTTAATCTGTATACATTATAAATAGAAAAAGGTGGACATCATAAAAGAAAAGTGAAACTCCAGTGCGTTTGGGCTACATATAGCCATGATTAAGAGCGACATTTTGCTCAAAACGTGTTGGAGTTTCGCTTCTCTTTTATGATTGATGTCCACCTTTTTCTATTTTTAATGTATACAGATTAAAGGTTTGATGTTTTAATACTACAAGCACCTTGAAAGAGGCAACTTTCTTTTTTCCTTTGTTCTGATACACAGGACACGGCCTGTTCTCTGCAGTCCGTGCTCTTCTACCAGCAAAAGTACTAAAAACGACTACAGCACCGACCTGGTAGCTGAAATAAAAAGTTTTTAATGTATTTTGTATATATTTTATATTATGTATGTATTATGTGCCCAATCCCCCGCACAGCACCCATAGCACCCCTCAAACACACAGCACCCCTCAAACACCCCCCCCCCCCCCCACACACACACACAGCACCCCAGTGCAACATAATGGGAGTTGTAGTTTTGGTCACCATATATTGTATCAGGGCATGCTGGGAATTGTAGTTGGTAACTGAAAATCCCAGCATTGCATTCCTTGAAGGAATGCAATGCTGGGAGGTGCAGTTACCAACTACAATTCCCAGCATGCCCTGATACAATCTATGATGACCAAAACTACAACTCCACACATCTTGCACTATATAGGTGTACAATTTAGATTATGGTGCAACATCCTGGGAGTCCTAGTTTGTGGTCAGCTGCAGACCCAAAACTACAACGTGCACGCTGCTCCAAGCTTGCTGGGTGCCCATCATTTTTTCAACCAATCTGGTGCAAAAAAAAATTATATTTGGAATATTCCCCCCCTCTGTGCCCCCATCTTATAGTAAAATCGTTCTTCTGTTTGCCAAGTAAAGAAAAACACGAGTTTTATCATTCAACTTACTATTTTTTTTCAAATCCACATCAAATGCCTCCCTATAAACACCAGCAAACATACACACAAGTGGGAGGTCTAGTCAGGGCTGGTGCATGGATTTTTGACACTCTAGACAAAACCTAATTTTGACAACCCTTTGGCTCCGCCCATTGAACCCCTTGGCAAATATAAGATCAGGGGTAGAATTAGTCCCGTAAGCCTCATGGTAAATTCTAGACTTGTCCTCCTCCCTACAATTATAACTATACTGCACCTAATGTGGGGGAATTATATTGCACCTAATGTGGGGGAACTGTACTGCACCTAATGTGGGGGAACTATATTGCATCTAATGTGGGGGAACTGTACTGCACCTAATGTGGGGAACTATATTGCACCTAATGTGGGGGAACTATATTGCACCTAATGTGGGGGAACTATATTGCACCTAATGTGGGGGAACTATATTGCACCTAATGTGGGGGAACTATATTGCACCTAATGTGGGGGAACTATACTGCACCTAATGTGGGGGAACTGTGCTGCACCTAATGTGGAGGAACTGTGCTACTAACCTAATGTGGGGGAACTATACTACTAACCTAATGTGGGGGAACTATACTACCACCTAATGTGGGGGAACTATACTGCCAACCTAATGTGGGGGAACTGTACTACTAACCTAATGTGGGGGAACTATACTGCCAACCTAATGTGGGGGAAATATATTTCCATCCTAATGTGGGAGATTTATACTGCCAACCTAATGTGGGGGAACTATACAAAAATATAAAATTGTACTATTCTGATCCCTATAGCACTTTTATTTTTCTGTATATGGGGATGTATGAGGGTCATTTTTAGCGCTGTGATTTGTAGTTTTTATCGGTACAATTTTTTTTTTTTTTCTTATTAGATATTTTTTATGGTATTTGAAGTGACCAAAAATGTGCTAATCTGATTAGTGCACTATTACAACTTTTGGGACCCCACTTCTGATTTTGCCCAGGGCCACGCTAAGCCTAAAACCGGCCCTGGATCCAATCCTCCTACACTATGCAAGCAGGAGTGTGTGTGTATATGTATATATATATATATATATATATATATATATATATATATATATACATAAACACGCGTGAGCGGAGTGAGTTTGTGCTTTAGGGTGCACACCCTAATGCAGTAGGCTGCACACTGTCACGATGCCGGCTGGCAGGTAGTGGATCCTCTGTGCCAGAGAGGGATTGGCGTGGACCGTGCTAGTGGACCGGTTCTAAGCCACTACTGGTTTTCACCAGAGCCCGCCGCAAAGCGGGATGGTCTTGCTGCGGCGGTAGTGACCAGGTCGTATCCACTAGCAACGGCTCACCTCTCTGGCTGCTGAAGATAGGCGCGGTACAAGGGAGTAGGCAAAAGCAAGGTCGGACGTAGCAGAAGGTCGGGGCAGGCAGCAAGGATCGTAGTCAGGGGCAACGGCAGAAGGTCTGGAAACACAGGCAAGGAACACACAAGGAACGCTTTCACTGGCACTAAGGCAACAAGATCCGGCAAGGGAGTGCAGGGGAAGTGAGGTGATATAGGGAAGTGCACAGGTGAACACACTGATTGGAACCACTGCGCCAATCAGCGGCGCAGTGGCCCTTTAAATCGCAGAGACCCGGCGCGCGCGCGCCCTAGGGAGCGGGGCCGCGCGCGCCGGGACAGAACAGACGGAGAGCGAGTCAGGTAGGGGAGCCGGGGTGCGCATCGCGAGCGGGCGCTACCCGCATCGCGAATCGCATCCCGGCTGGCAGCGGAATCGCAGCGCCCCGGGTCAGAGGACGTGACCGGAGCGCTGCCGCGGGGAGAGTGAAGCGAGCGCTCCGGGGAGGAGCGGGGACCCGGAGCGCTCGGCGTAACAGTACCCCCCCCAGTACCCCCCCTCTTCTTAGAGCCTGAGAACCTGAGGAGCAGACTTTTGTCTAGGATGTTGTCCTCAGGTTCCCAGGATCTCTCTTCAGGACCACAACCCTCCCAGTCCACTAAAAAAAAATTTTTCCCTCTGACCTTTTTGGCAGCTAAAATTTCTTTGACCGAGAAGATGTCCGAGGAGCCGGAAACAGGAGTGGGAGGAACAGATTTGGGAGAAAAACGGTTGAGGATGAGTGGTTTGAGAAGAGAGACGTGAAAGGCATTAGGGATACGAAGAGAGGGAGGAAGAAGAAGTTTATAAGAGACAGGATTAATTTGACACAAAATTTTGAAAGGACCAAGATAGCGTGGTCCCAACTTGTAGCTAGGGACACGGAAGCGGACATATTTAGCGGAGAGCCATACCTTGTCTCCAGGGGAAAAAACGGGGGGAGCTCTTCTTTTCTTATCCGCGAACTTCTTCATGCGTGATGAAGCCTGTAAGAGAGAATTTTGGGTCTCTCTCCATATGATGGAAAGGTCACGAGAAATTTCATCCACAGCGGGCAGACCAGAGGGCAAGGGAGTAGGGAGGGGGGGAAGAGGGTGACGGCCGTACACCACGAAAAATGGGGATTTGGAGGAAGACTCAGAGACCCTGAAGTTATACGAGAATTCGGCCCATGGGAGGAGATCTGCCCAGTCATCCTGGCGGGAGGAAACAAAATGTCGCAAATAATCACCCAAGATCTGGTTAATCCTTTCTACTTGTCCATTGGACTGGGGATGATATGCAGAAGAAAAATTTAATTTAATCTTGAGTTGTTTACAGAGAGCCCTCCAGAATTTAGACACGAATTGGACGCCTCTATCCGAGACAATCTGCGTAGGCAACCCGTGAAGACGAAAAATGTGTACAAAAAATTGTTTAGCCAACTGAGGCGCAGAAGGAAGACCAGGAAGAGGGATGAAATGTGCCATTTTGGAGAATCGATCAACGACCACCCAAATAACAGTGTTGCCATGGGATGGGGGTAAGTCAGTAATAAAATCCATACCAATCAGAGACCAAGGCTGTTCGGGGACAGGCAGAGGATGAAGAAAACCAGCGGGCTTCTGGCGAGGAGTCTTATCCCGGGCACAGATAGTGCAGGCTCGCACAAAGTCCACAACATCCGTCTCCAGAGTCGGCCACCAATAGAAGCGGGAGATGAGTTGCACAGATTTCTTGATACCCGCATGACCTGCGAGATGGGAGGAGTGACCCCATTTGAGGATTCCGAGGCGTTGGCGAGGAGAAACAAAGGTCTTTCCTGGAGGAGTCTGCCTGATGGAGGCAGGAGAAGTGGAGATCAGGCAGTCAGGTGGAATGATGTGTTGCGGAGAGAGTTCAACTTCTGAGGCATCCGAGGAACGAGAGAGAGCATCGGCCCTAATGTTCTTATCGGCAGGACGAAAGTGAATCTCAAAATTAAATCGGGCAAAGAACAGAGACCACCGGGCCTGGCGAGGATTCAGCCGTTGGGCAGACTGGAGGTAGGAGAGGTTCTTGTGGTCGGTGTAGATAATAACAGGAGAACTTGATCCCTCCAGCAGATGCCTCCATTCCTCAAGTGCTAATTTAATGGCTAGAAGCTCTCGATCCCCGATGGAGTAGTTCCTCTCCGCTGGAGAGAAGGTCCTAGAGAAAAAACCACAAGTGACAGCATGCCCGGAAGAATTTTTTTGTAGAAGAACAGCTCCAGCTCCCACTGAGGAGGCATCAACCTCCAATAGGAAGGGTTTGGAAGGGTCAGGTCTGGAGAGGACGGGAGCCGAAGAAAAGGCAGACTTGAGTCGTTTAAAGGCGTCTTCTGCTTGAGGGGGCCAGGACTTGGGATCAGCATTTTTTTTGGTTAAAGCCACGATAGGAGCCACAATGGTAGAAAAATGTGGAATAAATTGCCTGTAATAATTGGCGAACCCCAAAAAGCGTTGGATAGCACGGAGTCCGGAGGGGCGTGGCCAATCTAAGACGGCAGAGAGTTTGTCTGGATCCATCTGTAGTCCCTGGCCAGAGACCAAATATCCTAGAAAAGGAAGAGATTGGCATTCAAACAGACATTTCTCAATTTTGGCATAGAGTTGGTTGTCACGAAGTCTCTGAAGAACCATACGGACATGCTGGCGGTGTTCTTCTAGATTGGCAGAAAAAATTAGGATATCGTCCAGATATACAACAACACAGGAGTATAACAGATCACGAAAAATTTCATTGACAAAGTCTTGGAAGACGGCAGGGGCGTTGCACAGTCCAAAGGGCATGACCAGATACTCAAAGTGTCCATCTCTGGTGTTAAATGCCGTTTTCCACTCGTCCCCCTCTCTGATGCGGATGAGGTTATAGGCGCCTCTTAAGTCCAATTTAGTGAAGATGTGGGCACCTTGGAGGCGATCAAAGAGTTCAGAGATGAGGGGTAAGGGGTAGCGGTTCTTAACCGTGATTTTATTAAGACCGCGGTAGTCAATGCATGGACGTAGGGAGCCATCTTTTTTGGACACAAAGAAAAATCCGGCTCCGGCAGGAGAGGAGGATTTACGGATAAAGCCCTTTTTTAGATTCTCCTGGACATATTCGGACATGGCAAGAGTCTCTGGGGCAGAGAGAGGATAAATTCTGCCCCGGGGTGGAGTAGTGCCCGGGAGGAGGTCGATAGGGCAATCATAAGGCCTGTGAGGAGGTAGAGTCTCAGCTTGTTTTTTGCAGAAAACATCCGCGAAGTCCATATAGGCCTTAGGGAGACCGGTTACTGGAGGAACCACAGAGTTACGGCAAGGGTTACTGGGAACCGGTTTTAGACAGTTCTTGGAACAAGAGGACCCCCAACTCTTGATCTCCCCAGTGGACCAATCCAGGGTAGGGGAATGAAGTTGAAGCCAGGGAAGTCCAAGGAGAATTTCCGAGGTGCAATTGGGGAGGACCAAAAGTTCAATCCTCTCATGATGAGATCCGATGCTCATAAGAAGGGGCTCCGTGCGGAAACGTATGGTACAGTCCAATCTTTCATTATTTACACAATTGATGTAGAGGGGTCTGGCGAGACTGGTCACCGGGATGTTGAACCTGTTGACGAGAGAGGCCAAAATAAAATTTCCTGCAGATCCAGAGTCCAAGAAGGCCACTGTAGAGAAGGAGAAGGCAGAGGCAGACATCCGCACAGGCACAGTAAGACGTGGAGAAGCAGAGTAGACATCAAGGACTGTCTCATCTTTGTGCGGAGTCAGCGTACGTCTTTCCAGGCGGGGAGGACGGATAGGACAATCTCTCAGGAAGTGTTCGGTACTAGCACAGTACAGGCAGAGGTTCTCCATACGGCGTCGTGTCCTCTCTTGAGGTGTCAGGCGAGACCGGTCGACCTGCATAGCCTCCACGGCGGGAGGCACAGGAACAGATTGCAGGGGACCAGAGGAGAGAGGAGCCGAGGAGAAGAAACGCCTCGTGCGAACAGAGTCCATATCTTGGCGGAGTTCCTGACGCCTTTCGGAAAAACGCATGTCAATGCGAGTGGCTAGGTGAATAAGTTCATGTAGATTAGCAGGAATTTCTCGTGCGGCCAGAACATCTTTAATGTTGCTGGATAGGCCTTTTTTGAAGGTCGCGCAGAGGGCCTCATTATTCCAGGACAATTCTGAAGCAAGAGTACGGAATTGTACGGCATACTCGCCAACGGAAGAATTACCCTGGACCAGGTTCAACAGGGCAGTCTCAGCAGAAGAGGCTCGGGCAGGTTCCTCAAAGACACTTCGGATTTCCGAGAAGAAGGAGTGTACAGAGGCAGTGACGGGGTCATTGCGGTCCCAGAGCGGTGTGGCCCATGACAGGGCTTTTCCGGACAGAAGGCTGACTACGAAAGCCACCTTAGACCTTTCGGTGGGAAACAGGTCCGACATCATCTCCAGATGCAGGGAACATTGGGAAAGAAAGCCACGGCAAAACTTAGAGTCCCCATCAAATTTATCCGGCAAGGATAAGCGTATCCCAGGAGCGGCCACTCGCTGCGGAGGAGGTGCAGGAGCTGGCGGAGGAGATGACTGCTGAAGCTGTGGTAGTAACTGTTGTAGCATAACGGTCAGTTGAGACAGCTGTTGGCCTTGTTGCGCTATCTGTTGTGACTGCTGGGCGACCACCGTGGTGAGGTCAGCGACAACTGGCAGAGGAACTTCAGCGGGATCCATGGCCGGATCTACTGTCACGATGCCGGCTGGCAGGTAGTGGATCCTCTGTGCCAGAGAGGGATTGGCGTGGACCGTGCTAGTGGACCGGTTCTAAGCCACTACTGGTTTTCACCAGAGCCCGCCGCAAAGCGGGATGGTCTTGCTGCGGCGGTAGTGACCAGGTCGTATCCACTAGCAACGGCTCACCTCTCTGGCTGCTGAAGATAGGCGCGGTACAAGGGAGTAGGCAAAAGCAAGGTCGGACGTAGCAGAAGGTCGGGGCAGGCAGCAAGGATCGTAGTCAGGGGCAACGGCAGAAGGTCTGGAAACACAGGCAAGGAACACACAAGGAACGCTTTCACTGGCACTAAGGCAACAAGATCCGGCAAGGGAGTGCAGGGGAAGTGAGGTGATATAGGGAAGTGCACAGGTGAACACACTGATTGGAACCACTGCGCCAATCAGCGGCGCAGTGGCCCTTTAAATCGCAGAGACCCGGCGCGCGCGCGCCCTAGGGAGCGGGGCCGCGCGCGCCGGGACAGAACAGACGGAGAGCGAGTCAGGTAGGGGAGCCGGGGTGCGCATCGCGAGCGGGCGCTACCCGCATCGCGAATCGCATCCCGGCTGGCAGCGGAATCGCAAGCCCCGGGTCAGAGGACGTGACCGGAGCGCTGCCGCGGGGAGAGTGAAGCGAGCGCTCCGGGGAGGAGCGGGGACCCGGAGCGCTCGGCGTAACACACACGCCTATGCTCAGGTCAAAATCCTCAGGTCAAAATTGGCAAAATAACTCTCACCTAGCTGAGTATACTGTTTCAGAAGACAAACGCCTGTTTGATAAATAAGGCACATGGCAGTCAAAAATAACGCAAAAAATAAAAATAAAAAACTACATAAAAAAAAATGCTTCTCACAGACAACATTGATAAATCTCCCCCAATGACCCCAAACACACCTCCAAGACCACCACTGCTTTGCTAAAGAAGCTGAAGGTAAAGGTGATGGACTGATCAAGCATGTCTTCAGACCCAAACCCTATTGAGCATCTGTGGGGCATCCTCAAACGGAAAGTAGGGGAGCGCAAGGTCGCATCATCCAACAGCTACATGATGTCATCAGGAGTATGGGGCAGGTTGGTAACTTCCCCCCATTAGGTAGATGCCCCCTGTAAGTAAGAAATTATCGCTATTAGGTAGATTCCCAAAGTTGGTACATATTTTCTACCTACCATAAGGTAGATGCCCCCAGTAGGTAGATTATTCTCCCTATTAGGTGAAGGCCCCCAGTAGGTAGATAATTCCCCTCCCTTTAGGTAGAAGCCTCCAGTAGGTAGATGATTTCCTGCATTACGTAGAGGCCCCCTGTAGGTAAGTAATCACCCTATTAGGTAGAAGACCCCTGTAGGTAGAGAATCCTCCACATTAAATAGAAGCCCCAGATAGATAGATAAACTCACAACTACATAGATGCCCCGATGCCCCAGTAGGTAGGTAATCCCCCCCCCCCTCCCGCCATTAAGTAGTTGCCTTGTTTACCGCAGACTCCCTGCTGCTGTACAAAACTGACTGGGGATGGGTACATTTTTACTCAATGTAAATTTTTAGGGCTACAAAATGTTGCACCCCTAAGAATGTTATGCCCCTTCCCCAACCACACATTATTCCAATGGCTGTGACATCATGCATACATTTAGGGTAAGTTTAGGGTGGGTTTCTATCAGGTAAATACAGTCACACCACAACTGTTTCTGCTGTAACTATGTTTTTGTTCAGGTAAATTAGTGTATCATCACAAATGTGTTTCAGTCAGGCAAGCTTCTACCACCAACCACAACAGTTTCAGGTGCATGGGCTATCTCTTTAAAGGAAAATGGTCACCTGTTCACCCGCACTATAACCTGATACACCAGGTGAACAGGAGACAGATGCAGGGTCTCGAACTGCTATACCCACCTGCAGTCCGGAACCCCGATCCTTCAAAGATCCCCCTTCTTCCTGCACTCACTTGTGCTCTGAGGCGGTCTTGCTGGCTAAATTAAAATATTCATAAGCGCCAGCGCATCACTGGTCACGTGAGGGCTCATGCTTACTTAGAGCTCACCCAAAACACATAATTACTGTAATGTTAAGTGCCTGAACAATATTTGGGATTTTCTTTACAGGCTTAAAGAGGTACTCCGGTGGAAAACTTTTTTTTTTTAATTAACTGGTGTCAGAAAGTTAAACAGATTTGTAAATTACTTTGATTAAAAAAATCTTAATCCTTCCAGTACTTATTAGCTGCTGAACACTACAGAGGAAATTCTTTACTTTTTGGAACACAGAGCTCTCTGCTGACATCACGAGCACAGTGCTCTCTGCTGACATCTCTGTCCATTTTAAGAACTGTCCAGAGTAGTAGAAAATCCCCATAGCAAACACATGCTGTTTTGGACAGTTCCTAAAATATACAGAGATGTCAACAGAGAGCTCTGTGTTCCAAAAAGAAAATAATTTCCTCTGTAGTATTCAGCAGTTAATAAGTACTGGAAGGATTTAGATTTTTTAATAGAAGTCATTTACAAATCTGTTTAACTTTCTGGCACCAGTTGATTACAAAAAAAAAAAAAAAAAAAAATTTCGACCGGAGTACTCCTTCAAAGGGGTATTCTGTTTTTTTTTTTTTTTTTTTTTTTATTTGACAATGCTACAGGACATGTAAAGTTAGTAAAGTTCATAATAAAGTGTTTGTACCTGTGTTTTATGATGGTCTCGCAATTCGTCTGTGTCAACACTGGTCTATTGCACTAAAGGCAGCACACCTGTGCTTCAATGGGTGGGGTGGCTGATGTGTGGGAGGAAGAAAAATGACACTTACAAACAAGGAAATATGGGATTTGTAGTTTGAGAGAATGAACTTCAACATGAAATAGCCAGTTCACAAAAAGATAGTGACAGCGTTATGGTAATCTCACAGCATAGCCATTTAGCTCCAAGACAAGCGCAGATGCTTCCTAAGCATGTCCATTACTGTTTGGCAGGTACGTAATAAAATCCCCTTATTGTGGATAACCCCTTTAGGCAGCGCCTGATTAAGAGTTTTTTTTTTCCTATATTCACTTTATTGACTGACTGGATTACTCAGCAAATTCAGATCTAGGAGATTTTGCTCTGACAAAAGCCATCCCAAACTGGGAGAGGGAGGTTGGACTAGGGCAGCACGGCTCAGGGATTAGCACTGTTGCACAACTATGGAGTCCTAGGTTAAAACCCAGCAAGGACAACATCTGCAATGAGTTTGTAAGTTCTACCAGTTTGTGTGGGTTTCCTCCCATACTGATAGATGAACTTAGATTGTGAGTCCCAATGGGACAGGGACCAATTTGAGTGTACAGCGCTGTAGAATCTGTGCGCGGTATATACATAATTCCGTTTCTGAGAGACTTTTCTGGCAACCATTAGTTCCGAGGATCATGTGACAAAAGCATCTTTTATCTGGGTACAGTAAATGTAGACACATTAGCCTTAACACTCTGTTAGACCTCAGTGTATGTAATAAACATGGTGCAATGCACGTAAATACATTCACAATAACTCTCCAGTCCCTCATACACCATTAAGCATTATGCAAAACCTTTATTCTTTGCCACACAACATCTTAGAATAGTAGCTGGAAAAGATGTACTTGGACACTACACATGGTAGCACCAATCCAACACATGATATTGTACTGTTTGATAACAGATCAGTGCTGACATTTTTTCTGGTGTGTAAAATACAGTATAGAACACTAGAGGGCACTGTCTAATGCACTTATAAAAATATACTTGATGCCCAAGCGTTCTCTTGGTTCTTTTTTCCTTTATACTTATTTACCCTACTAGTAGCTTTATATTTTCATTAATTCATCATCAGAGTATAAACTACCAGGTTTAAAACTTTCAAAAGAACTGAAAAACACTGAGAAAATTTAGGAAAAAAAAAAACGAGTTTTATCAAACTGGAAAATATGACTTAGTTTCCTTATAAAAGTTACCATCAGTCATCAAAGCATTGCTTCAAGTTCATAAAGGTAATTGTTGCCTACTGAGATTTACATCACTTTAGCGGGGCTTTATTACATTTTTTGTTATTTATTACTACCATATGACATTGTCAACTATTGCTTGTTCATCTACTTTAGTCTGTTATCAGCTGTTATTGCAGGTACATAGGCCATGATAGAAATGCTTTAAGTTACCGGTTTATCGATGGAGATCATTAGACATCAGAATACCCCTTTAGTTTAGAAAAAATGTGTGGTATGGGATGTGATGAAGGGCAGATGGAATTACCCTAGGGGCAGATGACATTAACCCCTTGTATTCGTGATGCCAGGACGTGGTTTATCCTCAGTATACCACTGGATCCTGGGCTAGGCACGGGGGCAATAATGACACCAAGTTACAGACAATGGAGCAGTCTAAACAGTTCACCCAGGCCCACGGAGGTGACCAGTGACTTAAGGGCTTGCTGGGACTTGCAGTGGATTTGGACAATTTTGGTGCAGGCCACTCTGACTTGACAATAGATGACTGTGACTGACTTGACTTGAGACTGACTAAGCTGTGACTGTAGCTTACTTGTAGACTTGTAGAATTGTGGCTGCTGGACTGACTTGAGGCTCCTATGGACTCCTGACACACTCTAGGACTTGACTGCACTGCAACTCAGCAGCAAGCATAAGAGAGTGAATTGACTTCTCCCAGGGCTTATATAGGGGAGACTCTGGTGGGGTCCCATAGGTCATCCTTAGGGCACATGGTCACTGATACCTCACTGGGTTAAACTCACATGACAACTGGTGATCACATGTTAACCTCTCTTAAAGCACTTACACTCTTATATACACAGGGCCGCCATCGGGGGAGTACAACCAGTACCCCAGTAAGGGGCTCGGACCCCCAGGGGGATTCAAATTAAAATGGCATGGGAGAATCAGAAGGGGACTGAAATTATCCCCCCTCTGATCCTGTGCCTTTTTTTAATTCCCCCCTCTAATCCCTCTGTGCCATTTCACCCCCCCCCTTCTAATCCCCCTGTATCATTTCAATCCCCCCATCTGAACCACCCTGTTCCATTTTAATCCCCTTCTGATCCCTCTGTGCCATTATGTGACGTGTATTGGCCTTAGTGGAGCTTACTGTGATGTCACGCATATATATGATTCATTATGGAAATTCCCATGGCCGGTATTTTTTTTTTGCAAGAAAGGTGGCAACCCTATGTGTATGTGTGCATAAGGGCAGTGTATGTGTATATGGACACTGAGTATGTGTATGTGGGGGCTGTGTATATACAGTATATATATGGGGGCTGTGTATATATATATATATATATATATATATATATATAGGGCTATGTATATGGGTGGGGGGCTGTGTATGTGTTTCTGGGGGCTGTGTATGTATGTGTGTGTGGGGGGGTGTATAGGGGCTGTGCGCACATGTGTTGGTGCTGTATCTGTGTATGGGGGTACAAAGTGAACACTATTACTATGTGAGGCAATATTGATGGGGAGTTTGTATAGAGGTGGGGATGGTGCTTTAGAAAGGAGCCTAAATTGTGTGTTCATCAGGTTCTGCTGAGAAAAGTCTTCATGGAGGTCCAGGCCAGATGGATTAGGAAAGGAAACTTGAACGACTCCGATCAGAGAAGACATTGCCTGTGAGTCCTGTCATTGTAATCACCTATACTGTCAGCAGACACGTCCTGGATTACACCTCTGTATGGTCAGTGGGGGAGATTTATCACAACCTGTAGAGAGGAAAAGGGTTGCTGTGCCCATACAACAATCAGATTGCTTCTCTTTATTTTTCAAAGGCGTTCTTAAAAATTAAAGAAGCCACCTGATTGGTTGCTATGGACAACTTCTCCACTTTTCCTCTCACAGGTTTTCATAAATTTCCCCCAGTATGTGGGAATATTCACAATTTTTTAGGTCAGTTTTACAGTAACCAGAATAGGATATATTTGATTATAGCAGAGTGTGCACAGTTACATACTTTGCAGCACCGTGTTTTACGGTACTGCCCTCTGCTGTAATCTAATTAAAAATACATAATTAGAAAAAAAAAGAAAAAGACTTGGAGGCAGGCCACCTTCACTTGTGTAAGGGGCCCCGAAATTTCTGATGGCAGCCTTGTATATACATTTAACAGTATAACACATGGCAGAAAAAATATATGCACAAGGGGACAGGTGTTGGAGCCCAGGGGACACTGCAGGGAGGCTGCCGGACAGGGCAGCAAGGGTACAGGGGCATATTTCCTGTACTGGGCCACCACAAATGCAATACTGGTAGGTAAAAAGTGCCTTTTCAGCTTATGTTATGAAACCAGTTATTCCAGTCCCGGTAAAAGGTGTGCCCTCAGATATTATGTCTATGTCATTTTTTCAGTGCAAATTCAGAGAAACATTTTAAAGCAAGATTTGCAAAAATCTGTTTTCCTATCACAAAGATCCAGAATAATAGGGTGATCAGAATGAATTAAAAGAAAATATTCTTCAAGTTTTTCACGGTGTTCCACAACTAAGGTATGTTTATCTTATTCTTTCAAGCTCATGTGTCACCTGTGATACAGTAAAGTAAGAGGAGTGCATATATATATATATATATATATATATATATATATATATATATATATATATTTGAGATAACTATACTATTATGGGATCCAAATAAAGAGCCTGCACTGAAGACCTTTAACTCAGAGGTCAAGAAAAAACATACATTTTATTTCACCTTAAAGTGCAACATTTCTTCAGAGAATCTGCCTTTATTAAGATGTTTATTCTTTACCTCCGAGTCTCTGACTATACTGTAATCTTCTTCATATTGATTATCTGTTATGTAATCCTTCACTAACATTCTGTTTGAGAATTATTATTATTATTATTAATAATAAGAATAAGAATAAGAAGAATAGTAACAATAATAATAAAAATAATGATTACAACAACACTATTATTGTTAAGTATTATTATTAATAATAACAGCAATAATAATACTTTTTATTTTTATTATTATATTTAATAATATTTATATAGCACAATATTTTGCAGCATTTTACAATACACAGGATACATGTACAGATGAACTGTTCATTACATTACAGAGTACATTACAGAATTAAAAAAAATATAGAACAATTGACACCAGAGGAGTGGGGGCCCTGCTCACAAGAGCTTGCAATCTTCTTATGAGGTTAAAAGTGCTTACTCTGTACAATGATTTAGAAATGTTTTTTAAAGGACAACAGGGTACCATAATCTACATGAGCCAGTCACTTAGCCAGTGCATGGGTGTCCAGATGTTAAGTGCATGTAGTGTGAAGAATACTGTTAAAGGGAAACTGTCACCTGGAACCTATAAAACTGCTGACACTGTGATGATAGTACAGAGAACATGGGTACCTTTACTTTGTAGGTCTGTGGCTGCAATACTTGAAAAAGAAGTCTGAGGTGTGGGCGATCAGCATTGTCTCTTCCAGGGCCGGCCTTAGGTGTTCAGGCGCCCTGTGCAAGCTACCCTTGTGCCAGCCCCCCCCCCCCCTCCCCTGTGGCCTGCCCACAATATTATTTCAAGGATAGGTTATAGATCGCGGGGGGGTCCTGGCAGTCGGCTGGAAGGGGGGGCATGCCGTACCCGCACAGAGCGCCGGCCGACACGGCCCTCCATGTACCCCATAGAGATACATGGAGCGGGGGGGGTTGCTAGCCGCGGCTTCCTGCGGGGTACAGACGTCAGCTTCTAGCAAACTGCCCGGCCTGTGCAGGAGATTGCGGGGGGGGGTTAGGGTTTTTACTGCTGAGACTCCATCGATCACCTTGGTTGATGCGGTTCTCCAGCTGTTGGAAAGCTAAAACTCCCATCATGTCTGAAGAGCCTAAGGCATTATGGGAGTTGTAGTTTTGTAACAGCTGTAACATATTGTGATCCCCTGGGCCGATTCGTTATATTGGTTTGCACGCTTAAAAATGACATATACATGTTAGTATCCTTGTATGCCCCGAACACCTCTCAAGTACGCTTCTTCCACTCTCTGATGCGCAAGATTAGTCCCATCCGTAAGGGTAAACTAATATTGTGTGGAGATCCCAACCCAGAAATCCTGTTTCTTTAGCAAACTTTATATGGATGGAGGAGTTATATGATGTGTGGCACAACATGCTCTAGAACGAGATTATACATTCCATTCTGGAGTCCACAATGGGTATTCCCGCATTGATCTATTCCATCTAGATAGAACTGACCTTCCCCACATCACTGATTCCTCTATTTAGAGCATTCAATGGTCTGACCATCCCACCATCACTATCTCTCTAGATGAGCGTTTAAACTCCTCCCCCACTTTCATTTGGCACAGTAACTCCTTCCTCCTGTCCCACCCCAATTCTAGGACTCACATTGAAAATGACTTGACTGAATTCTTTAGCCTAAATGAATCTCCCAGGTACAACCTAGCACCCTGTGGAACACACACAAAGTGTTCATTAGAGGATCCTTCATTAAACAGGGTGCAATTCTAAAGAAACAGAAGGAAAGACAGCTAACAGAGATGCTCATTAACCTACGCCAAGTACAATTAGAGAGCAAGTCGAACCCTACCAAGATTTTAGCACAACGACTTAGGGAGCTCAGACAGGAGCTCCGATCTCTTCTTCTTTCCTCCTACGAAAAATCACTCCGTAAAAACAAGGCGACCAATTACTCCCAAAGCAATAAAGCGGGCAAGATATTAGCTGCGCGCCTAAAAGCCCAATATGCCAAGAGCAGAATCCCATACCTATTTCACCCTCATACCAAAGCTAAATTGTACACTCCATCTGAGGAAGCCACCGGGTTTAGTGGTTACTATGAGAGGTTATATAACTTAAAGGATTCCTCCCCAACCCCTCCCCCCCTAGCAGTTATGATGTACCAGTTTTTAAATTCTATGACTCTTCCCTCCCTTACCCCTCACCAGCTTCTCCAGATTAACACTCCTATTTCATTTAAAGGGGTATTCCACGCCAAAACTTTTTTTTATATATCATCTGGCTCCGGAAAGTTAAACAGATGTATAAATTACTTCTATTAAAAAATCTTAATCCTTCCAATAGTTATTAGCTTCTGAAGTTGAGTTGTTGTTTTCTGTCTAACTGCTCTCTGATGACTCACGTCCCGGGAGCTGTGCAGTTCCTATGGGGATATTCTCCCATCATGCACAGCTCCCGGAATGGGACATCATCATTGAGCAGTTAGACAGAAAACTTCAGAAGCTAATAACTATTGGAAGGATTAAGATTTTTTAATAGAAGTAATTTACAAATCTGTTTAACTTTCCGGAGCCAGTTGATATATATAAAAAAAAAGGTTTTGCCTGGAATACCCCTTTAATGAAGTGGAATCTGTTATTAAAGCCCTCACGAGAGATAAGGCCCCTGGACCGGAGGGCTTTGCCAACCACTACTTTAGACACTTTAGATCAGTTTTCTCCCCCAATCTGCGTAATTTTTTCCAATGTGCCTTAGAATTGGGTACCTTCCCTAAGGAGAATATGCAAGCACTAATTGTCACCATCCCCAAACCCGGCCAACAGCCCTCAAAATTTCCGCCCCATTTCCTTATTAACTCTAGATGTTAGACTTTTTGCCAAAATTATAGCCACAAGATTAGCGACCCTTTTACCCTTCCTCATAAATGTGGACCAGGCAGGTTTTGTTCCTACCAGGCAGGCATAGTATAATACAAGACATATGTTGGTGGTCCGCCACTATGCAGACTCTCTCAAGATGCCCGTTCTGGCATTGGCTTTGGATGTCGAGAAGGCGTTCGACCGCCTTAGATGGTCGTTCTTCTTCTCGGTGTTGCAACGTATGGAATTTAGTGGACCTATTGCCTCAGCTATTAGGGCCCTTTATAGCAACCCCATGGCTAAGACATATGTAAACGGAGCACTTTCTCCTGAATTCGCCCCCTGTCTCCTCTCATATTCATCCTTGCTATGGAGCCCCTAGCTCCAGCGGTGAGGGAAGATGATCGAATCACAGGTGTCAAAATAGGAGGCAAATCACACACCATATCTCTATACGTGGATGATGTGTTCCTGTCACTCAGGAATCCGAAAAGCTCTTTGCGAGCGGTGATGGATCTTATCACACACTTCGGTACACTATCATAATACCATCTAAACTCTTCTAAGCCTCAGGCCCTCCCCATAAACATCCCAGCCCAAATGGTCTCCACCTTGAAAAATACTTATTCCTTGCATTGGCAAACACATCTATCTATTTATCCATCAAAAGTTATCAAACACGCGTTAGATATCTCAGCACGACCCTGACACAGTCCCATACCCACCTGTAGAAACTTTTGCCTGATTTAAAATGATACTACTTAGCGTCTATGGTATCTGCTCTGAAGGGCTGGTTTCGCCTAGATGACTCTACTCCTTGGATATACTTAGAAGGGGTTATGGCAAGACCGTTTTCCCAGCAAGACTTATTACTAGTACCATTTTGGCAACTACCTGCGCCAAGAGACCTGGGCCGTATAGTGTCGGCCTCTTTAGCTGCATGGTCTAGATTCCACCACATTGCAGATGCTGACACACCACCATCAAAACAAGCTTTACCCCTTTCCCTTATGCAGGCTTTGCTTCCTAACACTGACTTTAGTTACTGGATAGCCCAAGGCATTTCCAAATTAGAGGACCTTCTAGACTCTAGTGGTTTTAAACCATTTCAAACTATTTGCGACAAGTACTCTATTCCGACTTCTGACTTCTATAAACATCTCCAATTACCACACTTAGTAGGAAATCTGAAGCAATTGGCCCAAAATGGGGATCAAGTAACACTACTACGTGTATCTGGTGAGAAAAAAAGAGTTTAAAAGCATTATACAACGTACTCCAACACACAGCACACTTCCAAAAATTCCACTCTCTAAGAAGTTGGGAAAAAGACCTTGAGAAGACCACCGCTTTCAAAATGTCCCAGTGATATCTTAAATGCACTTCCCACATTGAGACAGGAGCGAAGACCACGTTGAGGTGGTACTAGACACCAGACAGATTGGCCTTTATATACCCCTCCATTTCCAATCGGTGCTGGCGGGGCTGCGGGTGCAGGGGTACCTTATTTCACATACTCTGGAATTGCCCTTTGTTGTGGGAGTACTGGGCTAAATGTTGGAAACTCCTCACAAACATTTTACCCTGTTCTCTCAATTGGACCCCACAACTTGTACTTCTCTTGGACCAGTTTCCACAGAAATTTAGAGGCCTGATCTGCACTATTTGTGTCATAACAAAAACTGTTTTATTGAGGCATTGGAAGTCCCCTAACATCCCAGATATTCTAGACGTAGTAGCTTCTATAAACCTCACTTGCTCCTATGAAAAAGTAATTTCCCTCGGAATGCCACTCACCCAAATTTTATATACAAGTGGTCGTCGTGGCTGACGTCGCTGCTCTCCAATGTGCCATAACATATATCACTTCCTAAGGGTATCGACTCCTTCACCCCTATAGGCCCAACACCTTCCACACCATACTAGTCTCACGCACATACTTCAGGTTCATATATATTTCTGAAGTTATTTACTTATAGCCATAGGCAACGGATTTACATTCCCACTGTGCTTCATTGTTATATTAGCATAATGAGCTTCTCTGCAAGATATGGCTGAAGACAGACATTTTTTTCTTTCTGTTTGTTTTGTTGGTTATTACCCTATGTTGTTTACTTACTATTGTTTATTGCCTGTACCTACTAGGTATGCCCAGTTTATTTGAAAACTTTAATAAAAACGAATTTGCAAAGAAAAAAAAAATCACCTGGGGCAAGTAACAGGTGTGGGCAATATAAAAATCACACCTGAAAGCAGATAAAAAGGAGAGAAGTTCACTTAGTCTTTGCATTGTGTGTCTGTGTGTGCCACACTAAGCATGGACAACAGGAAGAGGAGAAGAGAACTGTCTGAGGACTTGAGAACCAAAATTGTGGAAACATATCAACAATCTCAAGGTACAACTCCATCTCCAGAGACCTAGATTTACCTTTGTCCACAGTGCACAACATTATCAAGAAGTTTGCAACCCATGGCACTGTAGCTAATCTCGCTGGGTGTGGACAGAAGAGAAAAATTGAAGAAAGGTGTCAACGCAGGATAGCCTCGATGGTGGATAAGCAGCCCCAAACAAGTTCCAATGACATTCAAGCTGTCCTGCAGGCTCAGGGAGCATCAGTGTCAGTGCGAACTATCCGTCGACATTTAAATGAAATTAAACGCTATGGCAGGAGACCCAGGAGGACCCCACTGCTGATGCAGAGACATTAAAAAGCAAGACTACATTTTGCCAAAATGAACTTGAGTAAGCCAAAATCCTTCTGGGAAAACATCTTGTGGACAGATGAGACCAAGATAGAGCTTTTTGGTAAAGCACATTATTCTACTGTTTACCGAAAATGGAATGAGGCCTACAAAGAAAAGAACACAGTAACTACAGTGAAATATGGTGGAGGTTCAATGATGTTTTGGGGTTGTTTTGCTGCCTCTGGCACTGGGTGCCTTCAATGTGTGCAAGGCATCATGAATCTGAGGATTACCAATGGATTTTGGGTCGCACTGTACAGCTCAGTGTCAGAAAGCTGGGTTTGCGTCCGAGATCATGGGTCTTCCAGAAATGACAATAACCCCAAATACTTGTCAAAAGGCACCCAGAAATGGATGGCAACAAAGCGCTGGAGAGATCTGAAGTGGCCAACAATGAGTCCAGATCTAAATCAAATTGAACACCTGTGGAGAGATTTTAAAATTGCTGTTAGGAAAAGGCACCTTCCAATAAGAGAGACCTGGAGCAGTTTGCAATGGAAGGTGGTCCAACATTCCGACTGAGAGGTATAGGAAGCTTATTGATGATTATAGGAAGCAACTGATTTCAGTTATTTTTTCCAAAGGGTGTGCAACCAAATATTAATTTAACGGTGCCTATAATTTTTTCCAGCCCATTTTTGGAGTTTGGTGTGACATTATGTCCAATTAGCTTTTTTTTCCTCCCTTTTTTGGTTTAGTTCCAATACACACAAAGGGAATAAACGTGTATAGCAAAACAAGTGTTACTGCAATCCCTTTCTGTGAGAAATACGTCTTTATTTTCTTGAAAAATTTCAAGGGTGCCAACATTTACGGCCATGACTGTATACACAAACACACAGAATTTCTTTTAATGTTCGCCATAGGAAGGCAGAAGTGAAAGGATGCACTCACCCAGGACTCTTGATGGCAGAAGGCTTTATTAAAGCATCAATACAGCACACAGGCGGGTAGGCGCAGAGGAGTGACCTCGCAGCGACAGGCTGTTTCCTGCGCACAAGGCACACTTCTTCTGGCTGCCGATCTGTGCATATTAAATAGACAATCACGGAGTTACCATGGAAATGTCTAAACAAATACAAATGGCAGTACAAAACGAAGTAAAAACCAATCACAGGAATGGACTGAGATCATTCCAGTCATTCAGGCCGGCTGGTCCCAGGGCTTCCAGCTTCAGTATCCAGCGTGCCTCGCATTGAAGCAGCTTTTTATGCCTATCACCTCCGTTCTTAGGACACTCCACTTTCTCCAGTCCAGCAAACTTTGAAATGTTACCATTCTGTGGGACGCTATGATTATGGCAATTATTACGATTATGCAATACCCAATTTCTACAGTTTTTCATGTTTTTAGCCTTTTTTTTCTCTTTTTTTTTGTGTAGTGATGTTCCAACAATAACTTTATTGCTCTGATTGCATTGTGTGAGGGCTTATTTTTTGCAGCACAAATTGTTCTTTATTACATGATGCATTACGAAGGGAGAAAAAAACATTATGTATGGCAAGATATGGAATTGCGCAATTTTGTGGGGCTAATTTTTTTCAGAGTTTACAATATGGTAAAACTGACATGTTTACTTCATTCAATGGGTCAGTTTGATTCTTATTATACTAAACTTAGATGATTTTTATTTCATTTTATGGATTAAAAAAATTGAAAACAAAAAAAAAATGCTGTGCTCTGACCCCTTTAACTCTTTTATTTTTCAATCTACGGAGCTGTGTTAGGGTTTATTATTTGCGCCATGAGTTGTAGTTTTTAATGGTACCAGTGCAGTTCTGGCTTTTTGATCCACTTTTTATTACATTTTTAATATGATGTGACTATAAATCATCAATTTTGGCATTTGGAATTTTTCAAAGTTTACTCCATTTACCACGTGGATAATAAACATTCTATTTTCAAAGATCGGAGATTTATGCACGCAGCGATACCAGATATGTGGTGTGTTTTTTTATTTATTACATTTTTTATTTTTTGTTAATGGGAAAGGGTGACAATTTTAATTTTTATTGGGGGAGGGGAGGGGAGGGTTAAATTTTTACAGTTTTTACTGAGCTGGTTAGCAAAAAGGTGGGAGCTTATGCAATTTTTACTTTGTTAACTCCTTAGGCTCCCCAGCTATTGCAAAACTACAACCCCCAGCATGTCCTCACTATCAGGGCATACTGGAAGTTGTAGTTTTGCTAATGCTAGGAAGCCACAGGTAGGGGAGTGCTTCCTAGCATCCCCAAAACAGCAATCCCCAATCTATGACTCTCCAGCTGCTAATGCTAGCAGGCGGAGGGGAGATGTTACAGGGGCTGGCCACGCTGTTGCAAAACTACAACCCCCATCATGTCTTCACAGTCAGGGTATGCTGGGAGTTGTAGTTTTGCTTATGGTAGCGTGTGGAGGAGATGGTGGGGAGATGTGCAGCGCGGGGGCTATGTGAGCGGCGGGAGATGTGCAAAGGGAGATGTACGGTGCGGGGGGACAGGGATATGTACAGCAGGCCGATGTGAGTGGTGAGCAGTGCAGGTGGTAGGGAGCATGCTCCTTCTGCCTGTGCTCCACAGTCCGTCTGTGGCGGTGAGATGCTGTTCTACCGCTCTCCGTGCCAAGCCAGAAAGTCTGAAATGTTGAGACTGCTGCTAGGCAGGGAGAGCGGGACAACAGAGGGGCTGACAACAGACAATTGCATTGTGTCACCACGTAACCTTAAAGCAGCGGTGGCAATAATTTAAAAAAAAACACAGAGGCAGCCTGAGACCTGGGGCTATGGGCCTGAGACCTGGGGCTCCAGCCCCTTTAGCCCCCTTAGCAAAGCCCCTGTCCATGGGGCAGAATAGGCAATGATCCTTATGAATTCTTACAGATAATGCAAATTGATTAAAACAGATCTCACCCTCTCTAAAGCCTACACCTTCACAGATAACCGAGAGCAGATGGCCACTCAAACCACCAAACAAATCCAAGGAAATGTTTCCATAAGGTGTAGGCTTCAGCAAGAACAACTCTGATATGTATAGATAATACAGGGCTGAGATGTTTTGGTCAGCACACGGCCTTATCATACACTACAATGGTAAACAGTTGTTGTTTTCACTAAAGCCTATGCCATTTGTTTGGTAGATCAGTCGTATCTGTCAGATCCTGTGCATTGTAAAGCCATGAAGCTATTGCAAGCAAAGTCTTTATTAGTTCTTCTATGCATTCAAAACACTTTTCTTCTTTTTATAAAGTTTTGGCACAACAAAAGTAATTCTCTTTTATGTTTGTGTTGTAGAAACCATCATGGAAAAAGTTATAAAATACTTCAAGTCAGGATCAGAGGCTAAGATGAACGGAATTTGTGGGTTAATCGTTCTGACAAGCATGGTTGTCTACAAGGTCTATGAATTCAAGTGCCCCTGTATACAAGGCTTCAACAAGCCTTATGCTCTGATGGTCTTGCTGGCACCGCCACTGATCTTCTTCTTTGTTGGGATTCTTGTCAGTCAGTATTGTGGTTCAATCACTATAGAATATTCTAGACCAGAAGGAAACAGAGTGAAAAACAAAAAAGTTTTAAAGTAAGTCTAAACATATGAACACTTTCCAAATGACCATTAGGAAAAAATATTTTCTGCTCTATTAAACTGAACATTGCCCAATGGTCAGTGATCAGTCAGCTATTGAGCATTTGCTATTTGTTAGCATGCCTGCAAAAACTACTTTGACACGGCCTACATTAAAAAGAGGTGGACCACTAAGTATAGTGCTGGGTTTTATCCCCTTCACAAATTCATCATTACTCTTGGGCAGGGGAGTAAATAATGGGGGTGCAGGTAGCTATTATATCTGGGTCCTGGTGCCTTAGAGGGTCCAACAGTCCTTTGCCATATAAGCAGACACCAGTATTATCATTGCACATGGCAAATAGTGGGCACTGTTACAGATTTTCCATTTTGAACCCAGAAGTTATGAGTTATTGGCCTCTGTTCTTGGGTCAGTTATCCTACATCCTTGTAGGCTAACAATATAGTTCTTCTGGAGAGAGGAATCCTAAACAGCTTCTACCCAACCAGTACCAATAGGGATGAAAGAAACCAGGACTAGGCCACCTGTTTTCAATGGCCCGTAGTGCCTGCATGGTCTGTCTCTTTGTTATGCATACTTTTGTGTTTCTCATACACATTTTTTAAGGCAATATTTCAGGAAAAACTGAAAACATGTTAAAATGTTTTATTTTCATAATATTAATCTTCATCACTATGACAGGATATCTGTCAAGAACATGATTGATCATTCTCCAGCCTTATAATAACGCTGCTATGTAGGTCACCTACCTTCTTACTTGCGCCATGATAAAACCCACATACGGGAATGAATTAGCCCAGCGTGTTACATTTAGTTAGCAGAGCATTAAAGGGGTACTCCCCCCCCTAGACATCTTATCCCCTATCCAAAGGAGCGTCGGGTGCAGCACCGGAGGCTCGTGAGGTCACGGCCAAGCCCCCTCAATGCAAGTCTATGGGACGTCTGTTATGTCCCCTCCCATAGACTTGCATTGAGGGGGCAAGGCCGTGACGTCACGAGCCTCCGCCCCGCATTGCCAGTCATCCGGCACGGAATGAAGTTCGCTCCTTGCACCGAATGTCTGGGGTGCCGCAGCCAAGATCATGGGGGTCCCCTGCGGCTGGACCCACGCAATCAGACATCCTTTGGATAGGGGATAAGATGTCTAGGGGTGGAGTACATTATATAGTGTATATGACAGGCAGATCCACATGCCAAATGGTATTGTGTGTCATGGTTTTTATGCCTTTTATATGTTAATCCATTACCACTGCGCAGCTGTGTACACACTGTACTTCAAAGAAACTGGCAATGGGTAACCTGGGTGTCTTTGAGGCACTTGTATGTGTACCTCAGGGCTGGAATGTCTCCCTTTATGCGCGTTCCTCCTATCTTATCCAGAGTATACAAGAAGCTGGCTGTTTATGAGACAGAAAAAAAAATCGTCAAAAAAGATATTGCAATTACAGACGACACCCATAGTACAGTGGTCCCTCAACATACGATGGTAATTCGTTCCAAACGAGCCATCGTTTGTCAAATCCATCGTATGTTGAGGGATTCGTGCAATGTAAAGTATAGGAAGCTGTACTCACCTATCCCCGCTGCTTGCGATCGTGTCCCCGCCGCTCCCGATGGTGACCCCGGGCCTCCGCTGGGCTCTCCTGGTCTTCTCCGGTCCTCCGCTGTCTTCTCCGGTCCTCTGCAGTCTTCCTCAAAGGCCTTACTGGGCCTGCGTAGCGACGTCATTACGCCGCTGCATACGCCATTCCTATTGGATGACGTGCACAGTAGCTTATTGACGTCATCGGAGAGGGCCGAGAAGACACCGGAAGACCAGCGCTGGACCCGGAGGGCACCCCGGAGCATCGTGGAGGGGTAAGTAATACTTACCGCACCACACGGGGAACATTAAGCTACTATCCGGCAGCAGCTTAAGCATTTTGCGCTGCCGGATAGCACTTAATGCGATGGCCCCGACATAAAAAAGCATCATCGTATGTCGATGCTGACATCGACATGCGATGGCCTCTGAGAGGCCATCGTATGTCAATTTGATCATATGTCAGGGCCATTGTAGGTCGGGGGGGTCACAATACAGGATTGTTACATCAAACCTGAGAATATGAGTCTCATGATAGCTACCTAATGCAGTTTCATATACAAGAAACTTGAGCCCAATCTTTCTGCTATAGAACTCGCCATGAATAAGCACCAACTCTGTAGAAAAATACAAAAGTTACATCAGTTTTTCAAAACACCAAACACGTGCTGTATTCTACACGTGCACTATAAACCCAAAATACAAACCCCAAATAAATCAAGAGTATCTGAAATGTTCTGTATAAATAAATATAATAAACAAATAAATACATAACGAAACATGAATAAAGAAAGATTACTGATCACGGCTGGTGCAAGGATTTTTGCCACCCTAGGCAAAAGCTAGTTTTGCTGCCCTCTTGACTCTGCCCACTGGCCCACCCTTTGACACACCCCATTCTGCCTGAGCGGTTCAGATGCTGGTTGTAACTTTCTTGCGACAGGCAGAGCGGTGCCCCCCCCATCAAGACGGCACTATAGACGGCCACCTATTTTGCCTATAAGCAGAGCAAGCCGTGTTATCGATTCCCAGCAAATACACACATTAAGGTTTACATAACCGCACATCCACCATTTGTATTTTGATCTACTTGTTTCTCAGCATAATTTTAAAAACTAACAGGTTGTTAGTATACATTTTGATGAAAAAGTACAAGCCCAATTGCCACGTCAAGGCCACCTAGTCAGAGCGGGTTACTATACTACCACTGACGTAGCGCCGGGCGGCGACCACTGCCTCCAAGACACCATACCCACAGGGGGTACAACCCAGTGGCCAGGCAGCCGCACTGCTGCCCGACCAAGCCCCTGGCTTTGGGCCGCACCACCCGACAGACAAAGCATCACAGAAACAATTTCCGCCATAGAGCACGACGCATGTGTGAAGCCTACCATGTGCTCCCTATCAGAGGGCTGGAAGAATGTTAGGAGGAAACCCTTATGCAGTCTCCTGCTAATTAAAAATGCCTGGGCGGAATGGGTGGAGTGGAGTGCTGCCCATGGAAGAGGGGAGAGACTACAAATGTATAACACAAATACAGAAACATAGCCGCACATCCACCATTTGTATTTTGATCTACTTGTTTCTCAGCATAATTTAACCCCTTAAGGACATAGGGCGTATCCATACGCCCCCGTTTCCAAGTCCTTAAGGACCGAGGGCGTATGGATACGCCCTGAGCATTTCCGGCCCCCACCGCTAGCCGGAGGGGAGCCGGGGCCGGATGCCTGCTGAAATCGTTCAGCAGGCATCCCGGCATATCGCCCAGGGGGGTCATTATGTCCCCCCATGTCGGCGATTGCCGCAGATCGCTGGACAATTCAGTCCAGCGATCTGCGGCGGATTCCGGGTCAATCGGGTCTCCAGTGACCCAATGACCCGGAATTACTGGCTGATCGGGGCCGTCAGAGATGGCCCCGAACAGCCAGAGCCTGCAGGAGTGAGGTGGCACTGGTGCCACCTCACGATCGCCCTGATTCGTCGGCCGGATTACCGGCCGACCAATCAGGGCGCCTGCTGCGGGTGTCACTCCCGCAACCCACTCCGCCCCTCTTCCGGAGGACGTGATCGGGTGCGGGAAGACGACCCCGGGTGCTGGGGACCCCGATCCCCGGCGTCCATGTTGGGATCGGGGCCCCAGGAGCGACGGCGGCGGCGAGGGACAGTCCTGCAGTGTGGATCGTTGGAGGTGAGTGACAGCCTCCTGCTGTTGCTTAGCAACAGCTCCCAGCATGCAACAAGGGCATGCTGGGAGCTGTAGTTATGCAACAGCAGGAGGCAGACCACCACAACTCCCAGCATGCCCTTATGGGCATGCTGGGACTTGTAGTTTTGCAACAGCTGGAGGCACATTCTTTCTATGGAAAAGTGTACCTTCAGCTGTTGTGTAGCTACAACTCCCAGCTTGCACAATCAGCTAAAGTGCATGCTGGGAGTTGTAGTGGTGCATCTGGTGGTTGCATAACTACAACTCCCAGCATGCCCGTTGGCTGTCGGTGACTGCTGAGAGTTGTAGTTTTGCAACAGCTGAAGGCACACTGAGTTAAGTAGTAAACCAGTGTGTCTCCAGCTGTTGCATAACTACAATCCCCAGCATCCCCAGCCAATGTAGTATGCCTCCGGCTGTTGCATAACTACAAGACCCAGCATGCCCTTCCGCTGTCCGTACATGCTGGGGGTTGTAGCTTTTGCAACAGCTGAAGGCACACTGGTTGCAAAACACTGAGTTTGTTACCAAACTCGGTGTTTCACAACCTGTGTGTCTCCAGCTGTTGCAAAACTACAACTCCCAGCATGCACTGATAGACCGTACATGCTGGGAGTTGTAGTTTTGCAACAGCTGGATGTTTCCCCCCCCCCAATGTGAACGTACAGGGTACACTCACATGGGCGGAGCTTTACAGTAAGTATCCGGCTGCAAGTTTGAGCTGCAGCAAATTTTCTGCCACTGCTCAAACTGCCAGCGAGAAACTACTGTGAACCCCCCGCCCGTGCGACTGTACCCTAAAAACACTACACTACCACAAAATAAAATAAAAAGTAAAAAACACTACATATACACATACCCCTACACAGCCCCCCTCCCCAATAAAAATGAAAAACGTCTGGTAAGCCACTGTTTCCAGAACGGAGCCTCCAGCTGTTGCAAAACAACTACTCCCAGTATTGCCAGATAGCCACTGACTGTCCAGGCATGCTGGGAGTTTTACAACAGCTGGAGGCACCCTGTTTGGGAATCACTGGCGTAGAATTCCCCTATGTCCACCCCTATGCAATCCCTAATTTAGGCCTCAAATGCACATGGCGCTCTCACTTTGGAGCCCTGTCGTATTTCAAGACAACAGTTTAGGGACACATATGGGGTATCGCCGTACTCGGGAGAAATTGGGCTTCAAATTTTGGGGGATATTTTCTGCTATTACCCTTTTTAAAAATGTAAAATTTTGGGGAAAACAAGCATTTTAGGTAAAAAAAAATTTTTTTTTTACATATACAAAAGTCATGAAACACCTGTGGGGTATAAAGGTTCACTTAACCCCTTGTTACGTTCCCCGAGGGGTCTAGTTTCCAAAATGGTATGCCATGGTTTTTTTTTTGCTGTCCTGGCACCATAGGGGCTTCCTAAATGCGGCATGCCCCCATAGCAAAATTTGCTTTCAAAAAGCCAAATGTGACTCCTTCTCTTCTGAGACCTGTAGTGCGCCAGCAGAGCACTTTTCACCCCCATATGGGGTGTTTTCTGAATCGGGAGAAATTGGGCTTCAAACTTTGGGGGGTATTTTCTGCTATTACCCTTTTAAAAATGTAAAATTTTTGGGAAACCAAGCATTTTAGGTAAAAAAAAAATAATTTTTTTTACATATGCAAAAGTCGTGAAACACCTGTGGGGTATTAAGGTTCACTTTACCCCTTGTTACGTTCCCTGATGGGTCTAGTTTCCAAAATGGTATGCCATGTGTGTTTTTTTGCTGTCCTGGCACCATAGGGGCTTCCTAAAGGTGACATGCCCCCCAAAAACCATTTGTCGCTCCTTCCCTTCTGAGCCCTCTACTGCGCCCGCCGAACACTTTACATAGACATATGAGGTATGTGCTTACTCGAGAGAAATTGGGTTTCAAATACAAGTAAAAATTTTCTCCTTTTTACCCCTTGCAAAAATTCAAAAATTGGGTCTACAAGAACATTCGAGTGTAAAAAATTAAGATTTTGAATTTTCTCCTTCACTTTGCTGCTATTCCTGTGAAACACCTAAAGGGTTAATACACTTACTGAATGTCATTTTGAATACTTTGGGGGGTGTAGTTTTTATAATGGGGTCTTTTATGGGGTATTTCTAATATGAAGACCCTTCAAATCCACTTCAAACCTGAACTGGTCCATGAAAAATAGCGAGTTTGAAAATTTTGTGAAAAATTTCAAAATTGCTGCTGAACTTTGAAGCCCTCTGGTGTCTTCCAAAAGTAAAAACTCATACATTTTATGATGCAAACATAAAGTAGACATATTGTATATGTGAACCCAAAAAAAAATATTTTGAATATCCATTTTCCTTACAAGCAGAGAGCTTCAAAGTTAGAAAAATGCAAAATTTTCATTTTTTTCATCAAATTTGGGGATTTTTCACCAAGAAAGGATGCAAGTTACCATAAAATTTTACCACTATGTTAAAGTAGAATATGTCACGAAAAAACAGTCTCAGAATCAGAATGATAACTAAAAGCATTCCAGAGTTATAAATGTTTAAAGTGAAAGTGGTCAGAATTGCAAAAAACGCTCCGGTCCTTAAGGTGAAAAAGGGCTCGGTCCTTAAGGGGTTAAAAAGCTAACAGGTTGTTAGTATACATTTATACCTTATACAATAAGGTTTGTGTAGCTCAAAATTTCTTGCAAGGAAATCTGGATCTTGTATAGCTTATTGGCAATGATGCAGTTATCCATAACAATGAAGTTTCACTATTCGCAAGGTGTTTTTTTTTCTATGAATGTTTTAAATAAAATTTACTAAAAAAATTGACTACCTCCAAAAATTGTGGTCTTTCGAACCCTTTCTTTTTGTGTTCAGTGTATAAAAGAAATAGACTTGCTTTGTGGGTTTTGCAGTTTTGGGTTCCAATTGATGATAAATATCCATGACACATAGACTTTTTATTCACTATTACAGCTTCCCAGACTACACATACAGGAAAAATAAATTCACATTAGCTTATAAGGGAGTGTTCACACGAGCATATTGTCGGCACTGGCAGCAGATTTTCGGCAACAGAATCTCCGTTGTTGAAAATCCGCGACAGGCCCCATTGACTTCAGTGGGTTCTGGGGCGGAATTTCCGCAGCAGAGTTTTTGCTGCCAAACATTTACTGTGGACAGTCTGCAGAGAGACTGTCCCTTTCAAACATGCTGCGAGTTGTGTGATGCTTGTGTGAACGCTCCCTAAACAGATTGTGATCCTCACATTTTAGCACCATGAGATCTCAGCTGATGGCAGGGGATCTGTTTTGTAGCACTAGGATACAAATATGACCAAGTCATATAGGGATAATTGAATGGCAATGAAAATGGTCCTAATATGCTTTATACACGTGTGTTGAGATTTCGATTTAGCCTCTGAGTTGAGACTCAGCCCCATAATAATTACCCCCCTTACAGTTTTGCCTTAGCTCTGCTTTGACTACTGGTTAAAGGGGTACTTCCCCTGTCACGCCCCCTCCCATAGGCTTGCATTGAGGGGGCGGAGCGTGATGTTGCACGGGGGCGGAGCCTTGACGTCACAATGCTCTGGCCCCGTGATCGACAGTAATCAGACCAGGAGCGAACATGCTCCGGGGGCTGATTTTAATGGAGTGCAAGATCACAGGGGTCCCCAGCGGCGGGATCCCCGCGATCAGGCATCTTATCCCCTATCCTTTGGATAGGGGATAAGATGTCTAAGCGCCGGAGTACCCCTTTAAGGCCAATGCTGTTTAACAAAGCTCAGACTGATCATGTTGGAACTGTCACTGTGCCCGCTCAATCAGCAGCAGGACCCAGGAGTGTAATTGGAGATAACTTTGGTGTAGTTTAACCCCTTAGATGCTACAGTCAATAGCAACAATGGCATGTAAAAGTAGCTTGACACAAGGACTGGGCTCCCTCTGTTACCCTCGATGGATAACATGGCAACTGGGAGAAATTGTTGGGTCCCTAAGACTGCCACAGCTTTTAAGAGGTTTTGGTATACTGAATTTATGCAAGCAATTAGATCACATTATGATGTCACCTAGAAGGAAGAAAAAAATAAATGAGGTAAAATGGAGTTTATAAAATAAAGTGGACAGTAAATAATAAAGTCCATAAAAGGTTGTGTTATTCTGTAAAAGTGTGAAACAGCAACAACAACATACATGCATATATATGCAGTCATAACAACCCATATAGAGGTTAATATGTCAACATCGTTGGAATTGCACTGAGAATGCAGGTAAAAGAGAAATAAAATTAAAAAATACATTGCGGAATTGCTTTTTCACCCTCCAAAAAAAAAAAAATGCCATTCAATGAATTTTACGCTTCTCATTAAAACTACAATTCATCCAACAAAAGACAGGCTGTCATACATCTACATTGATGGAAAAATATACTGTGCAAATGGAAATGGAATACTTAAAGTGTACCTGTTGTTTACAAAAACTTTTTTTTATCATGAAGATAATAATATTACATGTATAGTTGTAATATAAATTGATTAAAACAATGTGTATATTTTTTGGGTGAAAAATGCTGTTCCTGCAGCTTTTTTTTTTATGTGTCTCTATGAGGAGACAAAATACAGGACATGTAGATGGGACAAGCAGGGCTCTGTGCAGATTCTTGGCTTGTCAATCATTCTGCTGCTGGAGGCATGTCATAGAGCCTCAATACACAGAGCCCTGCTTGTCCTCACTGTACAGAGCCCTGCTTGTCCTCAGTGTACAGAGCCCTGCTTGTCCTCAGTGTACAGAGCCCTGCTTGTCTTCAGTGTACAGAGCCCTGCCTGTCCTCAGTGTACAGGGTCCTGCTTGTCCCCTGTGTACAGAGACCTGCTTGTCCCCAGTGTACAGAGTCCTGCTTGTCCTCAGTGTACAGAGCCCTGCTTGTCCTCAGTGCACAGAGCCCTGCTTGTCCTCAGTGTACAGAGCCCTGCTTGTCCTCAGTGTACAGAGCCCTGCTTGTCCTCAGTGTACAGTGCCCTGCTTGTTCTCACTGTACAGAGCCCTGCTTGTCCTGAGTGCACAGAGCCCTGCTTGTCCTCAGTGTACAGAGCCCTGCTTGTCCTCAGTGTGCAGAGCCCTGCTTGTCCTCAGTGTGCAGAGCCCTGCTTGTCCTCAGTGTGCAGAGCCCAGCTTGTCCTCAGTGTGCAGAGCCCTTCTTGTCCTCAGTGTACAGAGCCCTGCCTGTCCTCAGTGTACAGAGCCCTGCTTGTCCTCAGTGTGCAGAACCCTGCTTGTCGTCAGTGTACAGAGCCCTATTTGTCCTCAGTGCACAGAGCCCTGCTGCAGGGAAAGACAGCATTTTTTCACCCATTTGTTTTACCAATGTATATTGCAAATATACATATAATGTTATTATCTACATTATTTAGACAGTTTTTGCAAATGACAGGTACACTTTTAGACAACTAAGCTGTGCGCCATCTATTAAATTTAAAATGTACAATTTAAAGGGGTATTCCAGTGAAAAACATTTTTTTTCATATCAACTGGCTCCAGAAAGTTAAACAGATTTGTAAATGACTTCTATTAAAAAATCTTACTCCTTCCAGTACTTATCAGCTGCTGAAGTTGAATTGTTCTTTTCTGTCTGACCACAGTGCTCTCTACTGACACCTCTGTCTGTCTCAGGAAGTGTCCAGAGTAGGAGCAAATCTTCATAGTAAACCTCTCCTGTTCTGGACAGTTCCAGAGACAGACAGAGGTGTCAGCAGAGAACACTGTGGTTAGAGCGAAAAGAACAACTCAACTTCAGCAGCTGATAAGTACTGGAAGGATTAAGATTTTGTAATAGAAGTAATTTACAAATCTGTTTAACTTTCTGAAGCCAGTTGATATGAAAAAAAATATTTTCACTGGAATACCCGTGATTTTTTTCATGAGGGTTACTCCAATTTTTAGGCAACTCTTAGGAAAGTTCAATGAAGTGACTGTGTGAGCAGAATGCTTGACCATTGTTCTATTCTCTCCTCCCCATTAAATCCCTGCAGCAAGAAAGAACAGGGGGCTTGGACAACCATTCTAGTAATTACAATTCTACTGTCCTGGTACCCAACAACAAGAGATTCCTACAATTCTATTCACCCCACAGATTGCAGACTTCTACTACAGAAATGACTAACAATCTCTCATTTTAGGCAAATGTTCATAGCAATGATGAGCAGAGCGCTGGCAGCGCCCGTCATGTGGATCCTTGTCTGCTTATTAGATGGAAAGCTAATAGTCTGTGCGTTCAGTGAGACGCTTGATCCTGACCAGTTTGGGGGATTTGATGACTTCCCTGAGTTCGAACCTTCAGTCCTTCTGGCTAAAGTGCCCTGTAAGAACTTTGACCTGCTCCGTCAATCCTCAACCAGGAAAGCAATGTCTAGGTTTCTCAAATTTTTATCACAGGTAAAAAAAACAAAAGTGTATATTTGCTATAGGGATGAAACATCAGAACAAGCCTTGAAATGCAGAGAATGTAAACACAAAGTATATAACAATATTGTGCAACTTTTAATTGTAATGTCAGTGTATTTACATAAGGCTGGACATAACTTTGAATACAATCCCTTTGTAGATATCTATCTCACTCACCCAGTTTATTTCAATTGTAACCTCTGTTTGTTTTACTGTCCGTAGATGTAGCAGAAGTGACTTTGTCTTCTCTCCTTTCAGGGTATTGGCTATATATCAGTTCTGACACTGATCTTGGTTGGTGCTATCGCACGTTTTGTGATCCCACTTTTCCACACACCAGAAACTCTGCAAGTCCGCTACTGGACCAAGTACTCAGACATGGAGGAGAAATGTTTTGAGGAGATGTGTATTGAGCACAACCATAAGCTTGCTGATGGGTGCATGAAGGGTTACTTTGAAGGGAAAACGAAGGAAAGGGAAGAGGAAGCTTATAATGGTAGAAGAAAACCCACTGATGTTCCAATGGAGACACTAGTGTTTGTGGACCAATGGTACAAATGTCGCCCCCCAATACTTGGAGCAGATATCCCAGATCATGAAAGCTAAATATATTATAAGATTCATATAGTCCATGAAGTTGAAGGTATAGAGTATCAATAGTCCAAAAACATGGCCTTACAGTTACATGGCCTACAGTTATATCTTATGCCAGTCTAAGTAAAGGACATAGTTGGAGCTCGCTTCATAGATGAGGGTGCCGGCTGCAATCAGCAGCCAACTCTCAACTCGACATCAGCAATCAGATTGATGTCAGTCACTTAACCACTTAAATATTGGGATCCATAGCAATCACAGCATTTAAATAGCAAAATGAGAGCTCCTGCTTCTTTCAGGTGTCCAGTCGGCATTCCCACACCATGATAACGGGATGCCAAATCAGTTACCATGGTTGTCAGAGGCCTTCTAAATGCATCTGTGTCTTCCACACTAACTCGGCTATTTCAGCTTGCCTCATGCAGATTATTCTAGTGTCAATCTAACTGATCAATGCAATAGCAGTGCATTGCTTTGAATAGTATAAGCCATCTAAAACATGATCAAAAAGCCCCATCAACTCCAAACCATGAAAACTACAGATCACAGTACAAATAAAAAAGTTATAGCAGGATAGGGAGTTTTTCTTTTTTTAAATGTTAGTTTTAATTTTTTTTATGCATAAGTTAATGTTTCATGGTAAAGCTCACTGTGTAAAAACAAAATCCCACAACATTTGATAAATTATTTTGCTTTCAATTTCACCCTACAAATAAATAATTGCTTTTAAGTTTGGCCATACATTCTGAACAAAATGAATATTGCAAAGTTCCCTAAAAAAAACAAGCCCTTATATGTCTCTTATATTTGGAAAAACAAGAGTTATGGCTCTTAAAAGGCGAGGAGGAAACAATTAAAATGCAAAAATGAAAATTGGCTGTGTCCTCTAGGGGTTAAAAAGGTTCAATATTTTACGCAACTTTACTCCACTGGTGTCATACGTATACACACACCAAAACAGAGAATCTTTGCCACATGTAAATAAAATAAAATGAATTTTAGCAAATAAGTTGACCACTTTTGATATGTACTGTATATCGGTTTGTAACAATAGAGTGTAAAGTTGGTGTGACTTACTGATTGACTTGGATTTAGACTGGTTTCCCCCCCCCCCCCCCCCCCCCCCCAGTAACTTCAGAACGTGCCTGGCACAGAAAAAAGTGACAAACTTATTTTGCTCAGGATTTTTAGACAACAACAGAAGAGGTGCACATTTTTCCATTATAGTTTTCTGCTGTGTCAGGTATCTGTATTAGTACCTCTCATTAAGGCTGGGTTCACTCGTACTATTTTTACAGAACATAGGTGAAGAGACAGCACTGCTCAGAATCACTTAGTAGTATTTTCAGTTGTGGAGTCGATCAGGGCTAGACGAACAGTCTTCCAATCCAATGTGTGAGTTGGTGGGGGTGCTAGGATATAATGTATAGCAACAAATCAATGAACTAGGCAATGAAGACTTTGCTCAGAGGCAAACAACTGGTGTCTTCGCACAACTTTATGCTTCATCCGGCCTCATTGAGGCCGGCTGTTTGCCTCTGAGCGCCATGCATGTCTGTTGCGAAGTCCCCGGTCGGTCCTGATCTGAGGAGCATTGAGTTGTGTACCCCGCGGTGAGTACGGATATGTTTTTTCAAGTGTTCATTGCCTAACTGTTACGCCGAGCGCTCCTGGTCCCTGTTCCTCCCCGGAGCGCTCGCGGCGTTCTCCTCTCTGCAGCACCCTGGTCAGACCCGCTGACCGGGAGTGCTGCACTGACACTGCCGACGGGGATGCGATTCGCATAGCGGGACGCGCCCGCTCGCGAATCGCATCCCAATACACTTACTTGTCCCGGTCCCCAGCTGTCACGTCCTGGCGCGCGCGGCTGCTACGTCTGACCTCGCCTCTGTCTAGTCCTTCTGTTCCACGTCTTCTCAGCAGTCAGCGAGGTTGAGCCGTTACCGGTGGATACGACCTGGTTGCTACCGCCACAGCAAGACCATCCCGCTTTGCGGCGGGCTCTGGTGAATACCAGTAGCAGCTTAGACCCGGTCCACCGGTACGGTCCACGCCAATCCCTCGCTGACACAGAGGATCCACATCCAGCCTGCCGAATCCTAACACTAACTCATAATATTTTGTTCGCTATTTTAGCCAAAGCCAAAAGTGGGTCTAAAACACAATAAAAAAGTGAAAAAATTTCCATAATAGTTTTTTGTGTGTCTTGAACCAACTTCTGCTTTTGGCTAAACATTCTGAACAAAATATTGTGTGAACCCAGCCTAATATATTAGCTAAAATGATGCTTGTCAATTGTCAATTTTACCTTTGACAAGCAACGAGAAAGGGTTTACTATTAGTTTATTATATAACACCAACTGTTTTGAGAAAACGTCAAAAAGAGTAATGCTAAAGGCATACAGGGGTCTACAGAGCAGAGATCTATGATGCTGTTTTAACTTTCTTTGAGATACTGAAGATGTAATATAGTAAACAAAAAAAAAAGAAAATCTGCATTTCTATACCTTTTCACAATTTATCACGTTTATTAGGCTTTATGTAAAATATAACAAAACAATTGTCCAATAAAAACAACTGAAAAGGTGTTGCAGTATAGTTTTTTATTGATATAGTTTTGTGTTCATTTTGTATTAGCATGTATCTGTTCTGTAAAAAGAGATGATTCCCTTTCAAGGGAATCATCAATGCATTCATGAGAGCAAACATTTGACTAGCTCATTTACCTACAAGTCTTTGGAGTCTACATCACAGACTACGAGAACATTTGCTGAAGCTTCATCCTGTAGACTGAACTACTCCCGGACCTTCACATCTAGGGAATAAATACTCCCCAACAATACATTTCAAAGCAGAAAAAGAGAAGTCTACAGATTGAATATCCATTATTTTGGAATAGAGAACAAGTCGGAACACCATGGATCGGTTTAAGATGGTATTTCAGTACTTCCAGTCAAACTCTGAGTCGGTGATGAATGGGATTTGTGGACTTTTGGCTTTGGCCAGTGTTAAAATCTACAATTCCTTTGATTTTAACTGCCCGTGTCTTCCTAAATACAACATGATCTATGGTATGGGGATTATGTTTGTGCCTCCAGTTGCCCTTTTTCTCTGCGGTCTTATAGTGAACAGACAATCGGTTATTATGATAGAAGAGTGGATGAGACCCGCTGGGAGAAGAAAGAAAAACCTGGCCATTGTAAAGTAAGTGATCACGTCCGATTGTGTACGGGCACATTCACACATACCGTATCCACGCAAGATTTAATTCTGCAGATATGATGCTGTGCTCAACTTTTTATTTATATTGATCTAACATCATCAAATCCTCAGCAGATACGGCATGTGTGAATATGCCCTAAAGAAAGGTTCTAAGCCTTTCAGTGTTCTATAAAGTCAGAAATACCTAAGATATAATAAAAATACATAACATTTAAAAAAAAACACTGTATTAAATTATAGAAATAGGGAGAAGAGGTGCTTCATTGAACTAAACTTATGAGACACTTATCCCCTATTTAAAGTGTCTGATTGCAGGTGGCCCGACCACTGGGGACCCTCATGATCTCCTGTACAGGGCTCATCCTACTTACCCCTCCTCAGTATGCTCCGGCCCCCACCTTCCTGGACGTGGGCAAGTGACAGCCTACTTAGCCTATCACCAGCTGCAGTGATGTCCCACCTCACATCCAGGAAGGTGGGGGCTGGAGAGCAACAAGGACATATAAGTTAGATGGGCCCTGTACAGGAGAATACAGGGGGGCACCAGCAGCGTTTTTTCCTATCCTAGGGATAAGTGTCTGATAAGTTAACTTCCTCGGAGTACCCCTTTAAATGTGCATGTTCTGTTTCAATGGTAAATTGGATCTAAGTGACTGACCTAGGCAAAGTATTACAACTATAAGCAACTCGTTCATACAATAAAGGGACAAAGTGCTCAGTATAATGTATAATTTGCACAAAACGTTACATCAACTAACATGATGATAAATCTACAGTAGATGTAGCCAATTTTTTTATAATCCAATCTTCTCAATGTTTCATTAGATGTGACTAGTTGTAGATCCCATATTCTTGAGGTCAATGCTACTTCTATTCAAAAGATAATGTTAGCTTAATTTCTGGTCCACTAACATTAGATATTCCATCTGATGCATCATATTTTAACAATTTTTTTACTCATACTTTCTGCTTGATGCTGATCAGCCCCAGAGGTCACATTCAATTTGTCCATTGGTTTGCTAATGCCCAACTAATTTCTACAGATACTTGATGTAATAAATATGACTCTCTGCTTTGGAAGCATTACTGTCATTTACATAAACTTTTAACATGTCATCCAGACATGTCAGTTGGATCACAGTCCTGAGACCTGCCGCGATTGTGAGTTATAGTTGGCTATAGCACAGTTGGCTGTCTGATCCCAATGATGCTCTCCATAGAATGTAATGGAGCACATTAGTTGGATCTGGTAGCCGAAGTACATGCTTCACCTGGCTAAATCTCACAATTGCATCAGGTCTCAGGACAGAGACTTGGTTTGATATTAACTTTTGTCTGGACGGCTAAAAGGTTTTCTACTTTTTGGGGGAAAAGAGTTTTTTTTTCATATTGTTCCCAGGTTTTCTTGTCTGCAAATCTTAGCTGAGAACAGTCAACAGTTGAAAATAAACTTGTAGTCCCCAACTAGACTATAAGAGATCTCATAGATTTAAGACTTTTCCTAAGAGCCTAGGCCAGCATAGATCACACTCCGGGAACAGGCAATAGGGAACATGAGTATTCATAGTTCCACAGTAGCGGCTTGTTTTGGTGACCACAATAATGAGAATAGCCAAATAATACCGTATGGTGACACAGATTAAAATTATGGAATTTACTAATGGTGCAATGCAAAATATATAGTAGTCTATTATTATTATCATCAATCATCTCTTGTTACCCTATGATCAAGCGCCTATTGGTGAAACATGTCAGTGTGTTATTCTTTTTTGTACCTGTTGTACCTGCATATTGATGTTTAAATCAAGCCATGTTTTATATATATAGGAAAGGTTACATAAAGGGGGGGGGGGGGGGTGAACAAAACCAGTCAATAGCTACTGTAATCTCTGAATGTCTAAAGTGCATAGAAAGTAGGGTGTGGCACTTATGTCTCCAATACCCAGAGATTTTAAAAGGGGGTAAAGTGATAGTAGGGGAGACTGATGAGGGAATGTTATACCAGTGTTGTGACTGACACAAGGGGAGGCGACTGGAGAGAAAGATAAGTCTGGCTGCTGCATTTAGGATGGACTGGAGAGCGGAGAATTTAGAGAAGGGAAGACCTATTACAGTACTTGAGGCAAGAATGAAAGTTGTATAATATAATTTGTGCTTTCAGATACATGTGCACCTCAGTCTTCACACGTGCCATGGTTGCTCCAGTGGTCTGGATTCTGACTACACTCTTGGATGGAAATTGTTTTGTTTGTGCCTTTAGTGGTTCGGTGGACCCAGACAAATTTCCAGGCTTTGCAAATAACACTTCACCAGAAATGCAAATCCTGCTCTACAAGGTGCCTTGTAAGGAGGACATCATGATCCGAAATAACACTTCAAGAAAAGCTGTTTCCAGATACTTGAAATGCTGGTCACAGGTAAATGATTTTCCTTTCAGAGAACACATTTTACTCTCAGCACAATTATATGTAATGTTTGAGTGATGAACCAAGATAACCTGAGAGGAGTCTTTACTTAGAACCTATTGCTTTTCATGCAACCACTGAAAAATATTCAGGAAATGTTTTACACAATAGTGTAGTTTACATAATAGTAAATACATAGATAAAAATTATTAACATCATATAAATAGGCATTTCTAGAATTTAAACATTCAAGATTTAGACCTTCAATGTTATTCATTGTGACCCCCTGTAACCCCAAATGATCATAAGAATGAAAGGACCCTTCCATACATTTTTCAAGTACAGTGACACATCCATGTTTGGCTGTGCCCGGTATTACTGCCTAGCTTCATTTTTAGGATTCCAGGACTCAGTCCACATTTAATCATTAGTAAGCTATCAATGTTTCCAACCCAGGAAAATGTTGCCTTTTTAAAACTTTGAAACTCTCTGCTTATAAGAAAAATGGACATCCCAAATAAATTATATATTGATTCATGTATACAATATGTCTACTTTATGTTTGCATCATAAAATTGACAAGTTTTTACTTTTGGAAGACATCAGAGGGCTTCAAAGTTCAGCAGCAATTTTCCAATATTTCAAAACATTTTCAAAATTGGAATTTTTCAGGTACCAGTTCAGTTTTGAAGTGGATTTGAGGGGCCTTCATATTAGAAATACCCCATAAATGACCTCAATATAAAAACTACACCCCTCAAAGTATTCAAAATGACATTCAGTAAGTGTGAATCTCTTCTGAGTATGGAAATACCCCATGTGTGGACGTTAAGTGCTCTGCGGCGCACTACAATGCTCAGAAGAGAAGGAGCGCCATTGAGCTGTTGGAGAGAGAATTTGGTTGAAATAGAAGTCGGGGGCCATGTGCGTTTACAAAGCCCCCCCGTGAGCCAGAACTGTGGACCCCCCCCCACATGTTACCCTATTTTGGAAACTACACCCCTCAAAGAATTTAATGAGGGGTGATGTGAGAATTTACACCCCACTGGCATTAGACAGATCTTTGGAACAGTGGGCTGTGCTAATGAAAAATTACATTTTTCATTTTCACGGACCACTGTTCCAAAAATCTGTCAGACACCTGTGGGGTGTAAATGCTCAATGTACCCTTTATTACATTACGTGGAGGGTGAAGTTTCCAAAATTGGGTCACACATTGGTATTTTTTTTTGCATTTATGTAAAATCCGCCACCCCTGTGCAAATCACCAATTTAGACCTCAAATGTACATAGTGCGCTCTCACTCCTGAGCCTTGTTGTGCGTACTCAAGAGAAATTGCGTTACAAATTTTGGGGGTCTTTTTTTCCTTTTACCTCTTGTGATAATAAAAAGTATGGGGCAACACCAGCATGTTAGTGTAATTTTTTTTTATTTTTTAACACTAACAGGCTGGTGTAGACCCCAACTTTTCCTTTTCATAAGGTGTAAAAGGAGAAAAAGCCCCCCAAAATGTGCAACGCAATTGCTCCTGAGTATGGAAATACCCCATATGTGGCCCTAAACGGTTTCCTTGAAATACGACAGGGCTCTGAAGTGAGAGAGCACCATGCACATTTGAGGACTAAATTAGGGATTGCATAGGGGTAGACATAGGGGTATTCTACGCCAGTGCTAAACTCCCAGCATGCCTGGACAGTCAGTGGCTGTCCGGAAATGCTGGGAGTTGTTGCTTTGCAACAGCTGGAGGCTGTTTTGGAAACTGACGCACGATACCTTTTCATTTTTATTGGGGGGGGGGGATAGTGTAAGGGGGAGTATATGTAGTGTTTTACCCTTTATTATGTGGTAGTGTAGTGTAGTGTTTTTAGGGATACATTCACACGGGCAGGTTTACGGTGAGTTACCCGCTAGAAGTTTGCGCTGCAGAGGAAAATTTGCCGCAGCTCTAACTTGATTGCCCATGTCAAACCTCCAGCTGTTGCAAAACTACAACTCCCAGCATGCACTGACAGACCGTTCATGTGGGAGTTGTACTTTTGCAACAGCTGGAGGCACACTGATTGGAAAACCTTCAGTTAGGTTCTGTTACCTAACTCAGTATTTTCCAACCAGTGTACCTCCAGCTGTTGCAATGTAGAGAGATGCAATGGAGATTTAGTTATACAACAGCTGGAGGTACGCAATTACAACTCCCAGCATGGTGAGAAAGCCATTTGCTGTTCGTGCATGCTGGGAGTTGTAGTTTTGCAAGATTTAGAGGGCCATGGTTTAGAAACCACCGAACAATCTCCAAACTGTGGCCCTCCAGATGTTGCAAAACTACAAATCCCAGCATGCCCAGACAGCAAACTGCTGTAGTTTTGCAAGAACCAGAGGGCCACAGTTTAGAGACCACTGCACAGTGATCTCCAAACTGCAACCCTCCAGCTGTTACAAAGCGATGTGCCGGGATGCCTGCTGAATGATTTCAGCAGGCATCCCGGTCTGATCCCCGACCGGCTAGTAGCGGGGACCAGAATTCCCACGGGCGTACCTACACGCCCTATGTCCTTAAGAACTCAGGATGTAGGGTGTATGCATACACCCTGCATCCTGAAAAGTTTAAAGGAATACTGTAGTAGAATATAACTCATCCCCTATCCGAAGGATAGGGGATAAGTTATAGATCGCTGGGACCCCCCAGGATCTCCTGTACGGGGCCCGGCAGTCCGCAGGAAGGAGGCATTTCGTCCCTGCATGATGCGGCAGCTGACTCACTACCTCCACATATTCCATAGAGATGGGGCATGTCTGCTGCGGCTTCCTACTCGGGACAGCAGGGGCGCTTCCTGCATACTGCCGCGGCCCCATACAGAAGATCGCGGGGGGTCCTAGCGGTTGGACCACCCCACGAGAATAAGTTATATTCCACTACAGTACTACTTTAAATACTTTGTTTTTTTTAATCCACATATCCCACAAAATGTTTCATAGTGTTTTTAATTTTCCTTTCTTTCTAGGCTTTAGGATGGGGTATTCTGTTGTGCCTTATTATCTTGGCATTCCTTGCCCGAACCCTCAAGCCCTGCTTTGACCAAACGTCATTTCTCCAAACTCGCTACTGGAGTAACTACATTGATATTGAGCAGAAGATCTTCGATGAGACTTGCTGTGAACATGCAAGAGACTTTGCCCACAAATGCATTCTTCATTTCTTCCACAGCATGCACAATGAGATGAAGGTGGCCCGCATGATGAAGAAGGAAGAGGAAGAGGAGGAAGACCACCTTCATGGAATCACTGACCATGAGCAAGTGAACAAACTCTTAAAGTCTTGGTACCAAAGCAAACCCCCACTGTCTCTAAATGTCCCGACTCATCGACAACATGTTAAAGGAAAAAGCAAGTGCTGCTGCCAGGATGACAACAATGGAAAACAAACAGATGTATGAAATTAATCTAGAGATCTGAAAACCCACAAAAATTGTATCCCAGCATTTCACTCCAAGCCTATCTATTCGAACACTTTTTCCTGGTTATATATAGATTCATTTAAAAAATGTAATACATTATGCACTGACTTTGACTTCAAGCCTATATCACACTCTAGAGCGGCATTCACAGTTCTGCTAGTTGGCACTGTAGTGTGGTACATAGGGGGACATTTCTCATTGTCTTTAGTGGGCGTTCCACAGTCACTGAAGCCTGCGAGAGCTGTGTCTTGCCATGACCCGCAAGCCCTTCCTGAGTTTGGTCTCCTGCAAGGCCCGGGAGGAGACCAAACTGACTTCTTGACTTGTGGCAGGGAACAGAACAGAGCCACTTAGTGGCCGTTTTTTCAATCACATTAAAAACATATAAAGGTTGAGAATTTTAACAGAAAGTAAAAAAAAAAAAAAAGTGTCTTATAATTACATAAGGAACAATATATTGAATGTTTAGTTTGGTGACAGGTACTCTTTAATGTACATTGCCTGGTGTAACCCTTTTTATAATACAAAGCACTAACAAGCTCTATCTGGGAGATATTATATCTGAAGTTAAAGAAATTGTTATTGGGGCCATATATTTTAAAGGTTGTAACTAAAAAAAAAAAAAGTAAAGCAAAATATATTTACAAAGTTATGCAAAAAATTTTTTCTATGGATGATATCTATGGGTATCATGTGGAAACCAACTTCCGAAAAAAAGAGGCAAAGCAAACTGTGTCAGGGTCAGATCTCACCAGAGAGGTCTCCTTCTGTGTTTATGTCTATATCTTTGGCTAAACTGTAACGCTAGGTTCACACTAAATTTTCAATTCCACTTGGAAATTTCTGATGCAGCAGAATCCCATTGCTGGCGCATATTTTACCGACAAAATCCTGCCCTCAAAAGAATGACCATGCTCATTCTTTAGACGGAATCGGCACCACAGATGTCTGTGCAGTCCTAACGCCAACTGATTCAGCGCTGGGCGCGCTTGGAAACTTCAAAAGGAATTTTTCATCTTCCTCAGTGTGAAGCTAGCGTTAAAGTGTTCATGCGTGAACATACACGTAAACTGTGCTTTTCCCTACATGTAAGAAGACGCTCTCTCTGCTCAGTACATTTTCATCCCAGTTTTATAACATTTTAAGGCAGTGTTTTCCAAACAGTGTGGGGGAGATTTATCAAAACCAGTGCAGAGGAAAATTTGCTCAGTTGCCCATAGCAACCAATCAGATCACTTCTTTCATTTTTAACAAGGCCTCTGCAAAATCAAAGAAGCGACCTGATTGGTTGCTATGGGCAACTTTTCCTTTGCACAGGTTTTGATAAATCTCCCCCTTTATCTCCAGCATGCCTGGACAGCCACAGGCTGCTTGGAAAACACTGCTTTATGTCATATAGGCCTATGGTTTCTTTCCACTTCTAACCAGTGCGTCTTCTCCCTAGGATTTCTTCTTACTTTCTGGTATTACTCAGTGTTCAGCTATGGACACTAATAACCTCACACCCAATGACGCTGCAGATCGGGATGATCTCATCTACACTCCCTACTGTTGATGTAAAAGCCGTATGATGTATTTCTTAAGCAGGCGGCTATTAAAAACAAAAACCTAAACTTAAACCAGTAGTGCCCAAGCTGTGGCTCTCCAAATGTTGCAAAACCACAACTCTCAGGCATGCTGGGAGTAGTAGTTTTGCAATATCTGAGAAGCCACCGTTCGGAGACCAATGACTCAATCCTACAACTTTATAAGCCTATATTCATGTCGGCACAAGCACCGCTTGGAAATGGGCCATCTCCATAGACGGCAATGCATTTCCAAGCGGATTCTTTCTGCCCAAAGAATACACATTTTCATTCTTTCGACAGACACCAGAATCGGTCCACAGTGTGAACGGTGCAGCAGAATCCCATTGTGAACAATCGGACTCTTCTGCAACGTATTTAAGAGTGGAATTTTTCTGCAGGATTCCGCTCTGAAATTCCGTTGTGTGAACATGACCTAACCCATCTCATACAGTTATTTAGATTACCGTATGTTACTCCATTAACCAAGCTTATTTCAACAGCAACACAACAACTCAGAACTCACCCGGCCCTCAACATTAGAGATGAGTGATTTTTTTTTTTTATATTTTATTTGGCCGATTCGCTTGAATAAAAAAAAAAATCCATTCGATCCCAATAAATTCTCGGCACATTTTTATTATTAATCTATTTTAATAATGTGTTTAATTAAGAGTGTGTATTTCACTTTTTTTCACTTTTTTTTTTTTTACATTTTTAGGTAGTACTACTACTCCATGATGGGAGTAGTAGTACCTGTGCTAATAGACAAATCGCCTCAGTGTCACTGTATAGATGCAGGCGGCTTTATCGCATCTAGATAGGACGATTGAATAGGGGGTCAGGAGTGATACCTGCTGTGATCTGTCTTTAACTGCAGGTACCTACCATTGCTCCCAACATGGAGAACACTCTGCTCCATGCTGGGAGCTGTAGTACCTGCATTAATAGACAGATCGCAGCGAGTGTCACTTCCGACACCCGATGCGATCGCCCTGTATAATGTATAGATGCTGGCGGCCGGCCGCTCTTTTCTGGTCCCACTGTAGTATGGGTATATGCCGTATATATACATATTATTTATATTTCCCGCAGAGATTTTTTTTCTAGTTTTGGTTCTAAATCTTAATTTTTTTTTATTTTCACTTTACTTTTTTAGCCCCATTTTTAATATTGAGCGCTGAATTTTCTGGTCCCTGCTGGCTCCCGAAAATTGAAAGACAAAAAAAAAATGTTAATGTTAATTTTTAAACTGGGATCAATTTATGTGTGCGGGCAGGGCACTAAAAATGTAGCCGACAATAATAAAAATGTAGTGCGTGTGTGTTTTTCACTTTTTAAAAAAAATATTTTTTAGGTAGTACTACTACTCCCAGCATGGAGCACACTGTTCCATGAAGGAAGTAGTAGTTCCTGTAGTAATAGACAGATCACCCCGGGAGTCATTACTGACACCCGATGTGATCGTCTATAAAATAGCAGAGATGTGGAGCAGCTCTACACAGCGCTCGCATCTCTGCACTATACTCTGGGCCAGCCAGTGATGTGAATAGAAATTCACATCACTCATTCATATTTTCCGCCCAGAGTAGGGATTGGCCGGATTGGCAGCCAATCACTGCTCTCAGCAGGAAATATGAATGGTGAGTGGCCGGAAGGAGTACAGAGCAGAGATGCGAGCGCAGGAGAAAGCCGCTCTGCATCTCAGGGATGAAGGATGATCGCAGCGGGTGTCATTCCTGATTCCCGCTGTGATCCTCCTGCATAATGTATAGATGCGGCCGCTCTTCTCTGGTCTCCTGCACTGACGTATATGTACACCTATTCATATTTGCCATATAGAGCTGTGATTGGCTGGAACCATCTGGCCAATCACAGCTCTGCGGGAAATATGAATAGGTGTATATATCGAAGGACGACGGGTGTCAGAATGGGCGATCTGTTAATTAGTACAGATCGGCGGCTGCTTGACCCGATGCGATCAGTAGTTATAAGGCAGGGGAGCAAGCGGCATTCTCCGCTCCCCTGCGATGTATATAATACTGTGTAAACATTCATTTTCAACACCATTCAGGGCTCCCGGCAGGGTTTTTAAGCTACTACTTTGTCCCCCAAATTTATGCCCCCATACATGTTTATAATAATTTATTTGTCCCAGTGTGTTTATAATAATTAATTGGCCCCAGTGTGTTTTTAATAATTTATTGCCCCAGTGTGCTTATAATAATTCATTGGCCCCAGTGTGCTCATAAAAATGCATTGGCCCCAGTGAGCTTATTCCCCCTCCAGCTGCCTACTCCTCATCTTCTTGGAGCAGGACCGCAGCGGAACATGTCGGAAGCGGTGGCGGTGAATGAATGAATGAAGCCAACATGTCCCACATGTAGGCTTCATTCATTCGCCGCCGCCCGACATGTCCCCGCTGCTGCCCTGCTCCTAGCACAATCAGCGCACCACCGGTACATGTCTGTTCTCTGCTGCTCATCACCGTCGGGTACAGAAATGAGCAGCAGAGAATAGACATGTCCTGGCAGTGCGCTGATTGCACTAGGAGCAGGGCAGCAGCGGGGACATGTCGGGTGGCGGCGGCAAAGGCGTATGAATGAAGCCTACATGCAGGACATGTTGTCTTTATTCATTCATTCATTCACCGCCACCGGTTCCCGACATGTTCTGCTGCTGCCCTGCTCCAAGAAAATGAGGCAGTGGGAAGGGGAATAAGCACACTGGGACCAATGAATTATTATAAGCACACTGGAGCCAATTTATTATTATAAAAACACTGGGGCCAATGAAATATTATAAACCTACTGGGGCCAATGAATTATTATAAACAAGGGGGCATAAATTTGGGGGACAAAGTTGTAGTTTAAAAACCCCGCTGGGAGCCCTGAATGGCTCCTCGGTGTCTGCCATTCAGGGCTCCCGGCGGGGGATTTAAAAATGAAAGTTTACACAGTAGTATATACATTGCAGGGGAGCGGAGCATGCTGCTCGCTCCCCTGCTTTATAGCTGCTGATCGCATCAGGTCTCAGAAGTGAGACCTGGTGAGATCAATCCGTATTCACTGTGCTACTACCCCAACATAGAATAGACTCTGTTCCATGATAGGGGTAGTAGTACAAATACATATGTAGCCTCCCCAGCCGCCGGCAGACTCCCACAGCCAGGGAACTACTACTCCCATCATGGAAAGAAGTCTGTTCTGTGATAGGAGTAGTGGTAGTTCCTCAGCACTGCACGAGTCTGCTGATGTCACCTCTTCTGAGCATGCCCAGAAGTAATAACAGTACAGAAATGGATTTTATAAACCGGGGGCAAACGGATGACATTAACCTCTTAAGGACCCAGGACGTATGGGTACCTCATGGGTCCCGGTCCTGCGATATAACGCGGGGTCACACGGTGACCCCGCATCATATCGCGGCGGGCCCGGCGTCAGAGTGAAGCCGGGACCCGCCTCTAATAGCGCGCGGCACTGATCGCTGTGCCGCGCGCTATTAACCCTTTAGCCGCGCGCTCAAAGCTGAGCCGCGTGACTAAAAATGAAAGTAAAATGTGCCGGTTAGCTCAGGGAGCTGCTCGGGATCGCCGCGGTATAATCGCGGCATCCCGAATAGCTATAGCACAGGAGGAGGTCTTCTTACCTTCTCCTGTGCTGTCCGATCGCCGAATGAATGCTTCAAGCCTGAGATCCAGGCTTGAGCATTCAATCGCCGAAAACACTGATTGATCCATTCCTATGGAGATGGATCAGTGTAAAAGATCAGTAAATGCAATGTTATAGCCCCCTATAGGAGCTATAATATTGCATAGGAAAAGTGTAAAAATAATCATTAACCCTTTCAATTATCCCTTCCCCTAATAAAAGTTTGAATCACCCGGCATTTCCAAAAATAAAAAAAACATTATGTAAATAATAATAAAAATAAACATATGTGGTATGGCCGCGTGCGGAAATGTCCGAATTATAAAAATATACCGCTTTTTAAACCACTCGTTCAATGGCGTACGCGCAAAAAAAAATTCCAAAGTCCAAAATAGCGCATTTTTGATAACTTTTTATACCACAAAAAAGTGAATAAAAAGTGATCAAAAAGTCTGATCAGAACAAAAATGGTACCGCTAAAAACTTCAGCGCAAAAAATTAGTCCTCAAAGCGCCCTGAACACAGAAAAATAAAAAAAGTTATAGGGGTCAAAAGATGACCATTTTAAACGTATAAATTTTCCTGCATGTATTCATGATTTTTTTCGGAAGTGATACAAATTCAAACCTATACAAGTAGGGTATCATTTTAATCGTATGGACCTACAGAATAAAGATAAGGTATCATTTTTGAGAAAAAATGTACTGCGTAAAAACAGAAGCCCCCAAAACTTACAAAATAGTGTTTTTTCATAAATTTTGTCGCACATTGGTTTTTTTTCCCGTTTCACCGTTGATTTTTGGGTAAAATGACTAATGTCATTACAAAGTAGAATTAGTGACGCAAAAATTAAGCCATTATATATAATTTTAGGTGAAAATGTATAAGAGTTATGATTTTTTAAAGTTAAGGAGGAAAAATTGAAAATGAAAAAACGGAAAAAGCCCGGGTCCTTAAGGGGTTAAAGGTTCATCTGTTTGCCATAGACTAGAGATGAGCGAACTTTTCAAAAATTGGATTCGGCCGATTCGCCGAATTTTCCCGAAAAGTTCGTTTCGATCCGAATTTGTTCGCGGCGAATCAATATTAAAAAAGACTATTTCTAGCCTACATACAGCCTCTATAGGGGTATAGAACACTTTGCTGTGTCCTAAAACGCATATGGAGTGTGCTGGGGTAGTGAAATAATACTGTTATTCAGAATAGCATGCAGATTACCGACATCGCTCTTAGAATCACTGCCGCACAGCAGCACAATGACAGAGCCTGGTGGTGGCATCAGTGTCAGGAGACCATATAGTGACTGAATGACATAGCGTGGAGGTGTTGGTAGCATGAGGACACCATATAGTGGCTGACTGGCACAGCGTGGAGGTGTTGGCAGCATGAGGACACCATATAGTGGCTGAATGGCACAGCGTGGAGGTGTTGGCAGCATGAGGACACCATAGAGTGGCTGAATGGCACAGCGTGGAGGTGTTGGCAGCATGAGGACACCATATAGTGGCTCAATGACACAGTGTGGACATGTTGGCAGCAAGAGGAGACCATTTAGTGGCTGAATGGCACAGCGTGGAGGTGTTGGCAGCATGAGGACACCATATAGTGGCTGAATGGCACAGCGTGGAGGTGTTGGCAGCATGAGGACACCATATAGTGGCTGAATCGCACAGCGTGGAGGTGTTGGCAGCATGAGGACACCATATAGTGGCTGAATGGCACAGCGTGGAGGTGTTGGCAGCATGAGGACACCATATAGTGGCTGAATCGCACAGCGTGGAGGTGTTGGCAGCATGAGGACACCATATAGTGGCTGGATGACCCAGCATGGACATGTTGGCAGCAAGAGGAGACCATTTAGTGGCTGAATGGCACAGCGTGGAGTTGGCTGATGCACTAGTACACTACACACCAGGACTTCACAATCCCCCCCCAAAAAAAAAAAAAAAACACAATATATGACATTTTTGACAAAGATTTCTCATAGGTAGCACCCACTATCCAAAAATGAGAAATTTCCAGACCCAGGCCCAGGCCCCACCTCTGCGGCATCAGGAACCCATATATTGCCTGAAGGACACAGCCTGGAGTTGGCTGATGCACCAGTACACACCCGGGCTTCACAATCCCCTCCAAAAAACAACAACATTTTAGAAATGTTTTAAAGAAATACCTTTGTGTAAGAACAAGCGCATATCCAACAGTTCACAAGACTCTATAATGCAGAACAGTGGACCACCCAAAGACATTCTTCTCAAAAATAATAAACCACACGATGTTTGAAATTTTTTTTACAAAAACTAATTCAATATGTGTGTAAGCGCATCTGTTTCCAAAAGATCAGATCACCAAAGGACTTTTTTCGCCCAAAATTATGAAGCAGAGTTAATCCCTGTCCGTATTTTTTATTTTTTTTACATTTTCATTAAAAAATCACACGCAACAAGAGTTCCGTTGTGTAACGATTAGCATTCTGGAAAATTCTATTTTATTACCGATAAAATTATCAGTAAATAAAAATAAAAAAAACACTACCCAAGAGTGTTTAATTACCACATACATTACACCAGGAGCAGTCAGGAGTAGGCCTCAGCAGTACCCAAGAGGCTTTAACAACCCCCTACCTTTGCACGATCAATTGCGACATCGAGCAATACCAGGTGTGTTATGCCCTCAGATTTCCGGGGCCGCAGCCGCGCTCCAATGAACGGATTAGCGTATCTCTATCTTTCAAGGACAGGTGCGTGTTGCACGCTGAAACCAGTTCGTGATAGGGATCTGGGATTGCAATTTTCTAACCTTAAAACGAGGAATTACCAGTAAGTGAGGGTCATAAACTGGCGTTGATTAAGTCCCTGCCCTTTGTACACACCGCCCGTCGCTATAAGCTATTGGATTAGTTAGTGAGTTGGTTAGTGAGGTCCTCGGATCGGCCCAGGCGGGGTAGGAGAAGGCCCTGGCAGAGCGCCGAGAATTTAACGATCATTGTTAAAATTTGCATTAAGCATGTATTTAGCTACTGCTAAACATCCAAAAATGTAAGGCCCAAGGCCAGAGGCACAAGGGAGGCAAGTAGTTCCTGAAAGACACAGAATGAGTCTGGATCATGCATTTGCAGTACCCAAGAGGTTTTCATAACCCTTTACATTTAAAGATCAATGTTTACATTTGCATTAAGCATGTATTTAGCTACTGCTAAACTTCAAAAAATTATAGGCCCAAGGCCTGAGGCACCAGGGAGTCAAGTAGTTTGTGAAAGACACAGAATGAGTCTGGAGCAGTCATTCGCAGTACCCAAGAGGGTTTCATAACCCCTTACATTTAAAGATCAATGTTGACATTTGCATTAAGCATGTATTTAGCTACTGTTAAACTTCAAAAAATTATAGGCCCAAGGCCAGAAGCATCAGTTTTCCTCATATTAGGAGCATAGTTGTCCCCCAGATTAGGCAGCATAGATGTCACCCAGATTAGGCAGCATATATGTCCCCCAGATTAGGAGCATAGTTGTCCCCCAGACAAGAAGCATAGTTGTCCCCCAGATTAGGATCATACTTGTCCCCCAGAGTAGGCAGCATAGATGTCCCCCAGATTAGGAGCATACTTGTCCCCCAGATTAGGCAGCACAGATGTCCCCCAGATTAGGAGCATACTTGTCCCCCAGAGTAGGCAGGATAGATGTCCCCCAGATTAGGAGCATACTTGTCCCCCAGATTAGGCAGCATAGATGTCCACCAGATTAGGATTTTAGTTGTCCCCCAGATTAGGAGCATAGTTGTCCCCCAGATAAGGAGCATAGTTGTCCCCCAGATTAGGCAGCATAGATGTCATCCAGATTAGGCAGCATAGATGTCCCCCAGATTAGGCAGCATAGATGTCCCCCAGATTAGGCAGCATAGATGTCCCCCAGATTAGGAGCATAGTTGTCCCCCAGATTAGGCAGCATAGATGTCACCCAGATTAGGCAGCATAGATGTCCCCCAGATTAGGAGAATACTTGTCCCCCAGAGTAGGCAGCATGGATGTCCCCCAGATTAGAAGCATACTTGTCCCCTAGATTAGGCAGCATAGATGTCCACCAGATTAGGATCTTAGTTGTCCCCCAGATTAGGAGCATAGTTGTCCCCCAGATAAGGAGCATAGTTGTCCCCCAGATTAGGCAGCATAGATGTCACCCAGATTAGGCAGCATAGATGTCCCCCTGATTAGGCAGCATAGATGTCCCCCAGATTTGACAGCATAGATGTCCCCCAGATTAGGAGCATAGTTGTCCCCCAGATTAGGCAGCATAGTTGTCCCCCAATGAGCGCGGGCCGGTCAGAGCCAATCAAAGGGCCGTATGCGGCAAGCGGGCCGTACAATGCCCAGGTCTGCCCCAGAGGGTTTCATAATCAACCACAATAGAGAACATTTTGTTGTAGGAGCATTGTCAATCTACTCAGACCCATCTGTCATTGGTGGCTTGAAATCTTGGCTGATCCATCCCTGATTCATCTTGACAAACGTCAGTCTCTCCACATTTTTAGTGGACAGACGAGTTCGCCTTGGGGTGACTATGGCCCCGGCTGCACTAAACACCCGCTCTGATGGCACACTACTGGTCGGGCAGGACAGTTTTTCCAGGGCAAACTCCGCTAGTTGCGGCCATAAATCGAGTTTGGCTGCCCAGAAGTCCAGCGGATCTTCAACGGTTGTTGGCAGGGTCATGTCGAGGTAAGCCACCACCTGCTGGTTCAGGTCCTGCTCCATGTCCACCTGCTGCTGATGAGTAGCTTCACTATGCGGCTGAAGGAAGCTACTCATCAGCGACTGTAAACTCAGGCGGCTGCTGTTTGAGCCAGTACTGCTCCTGCCACCCCTCCCCTCCCCAGCAGCCGTGGCAGTGGAAGGTGAGCGCAGAGGGCCCCCCGAGTCAGACCTGCGAGTGGATGGACAGTGTGGCATCGGCCAACTGACTACGTAGAAGCTCCCTGAAGTAGGTCAGTTTGTCCTCCCTCTCAGTGGGTGTAAAAAAGGCCCCCATTCTGGGCCGGTAGTGAGGGTCTAATAAGGTGGAGATCCAGAAGTCATCGCGCTGACGAATTTTGACAATTCGGGGGTCACTACGCAAGCAACTCAACATGCATCGTGCCATTTGTGACAGTGACTCGCTGGGACTACCTGCCTCCATCTCCACTGCATACTGCCACGGTGTGTCTAGGTCCTCTGTCTCACCTCCCTCGTAATAACCCTCCAGCTCCTCTGGCTGCTCCTGCTCCTCCTCTCCTGTCCAATGACCAGAAACACCGGCCATCTCATCCACCGTAAACTGTGCTCCGCTCTGCCCCTCATCATCCTCCTCCAGTTCATCCCCCACAGGACTCATGTAGCCTTCTGATGTAGGCGCAACGTCTCCATTGCCGTGACCAGCCATGTTTTCAATAATTTTTTGGAGTAAATGTAGAAGTGGAATTACGTTGTTCATGGCGTAATTCGAGCAACTAACAAAAAATGTGGCTTCCTCAAAGGGCCTCAGCAAACGGCAGGCGTCACGTATGAGCTGCCACTCGTTCACATTGAAGTTACACAGGGGAGTACTCCTATCTGCTTGTATCATCAAAAAATCCGTGATGGCTTTTCTTTGTTCGTATAGTCTGTCCAACATATGGAGGGTGGAATTCCAACGTGTGGCAACGTCACAAATGAGACTACGTTTTGGGATACCGTTCTGACGCTGCAGCTCAAGCAAAGTGTGCTTGGCGGTGCACGAGTGGCTGAAGTGCATGCACAGTTTCCTTGCCATTGTCAGGACGTCTTGCAAATGGGGTGAAGACTTGATGAACTTCTTGACAACCAAATTCAACACGTGTGCAATGCAGGGCGAATGGTTCACACTTCCTTGTCACAGCGTGGCCACTCACCATGGTTCCCATTTTCAGATTTTGTGGAGTAAGCCATACTCGGATTTCTTCCCTAATGAACTTCAGCAGTTCCTCCCCTGTGTGACTCCGTTCGCCAAGGCAAACCATGTGAAGGACGGCTTGACACCGCTGTGCCCTACACACGTGGTACGATGAAGGGCCACCGAGATTTGGACGTGCAGTGGAGGCCAAGGACATGGGTGAGGAGGAGGAGGCGCACACTGTAAAAGGACCAACTGCCTGGGAGCGAGAGCGTGGAGAAGGAAGCGGTGTGACCTGTCCAAGTTGCTGTTGTGGCTGTGCAGGAACAACATTTACCCAGTGGGCCGTAAAAGACATGTATTGTCCCTGCCCATAGTTACAGCTCCACACGTCGGCGCTGCCGTGCACTTTTGAACACACCGACAGGCTCAAGGACAGAAACACTTTCTCTTGTACAAACTTATGCAGGGTTGGTACTGCCTTCTTTGCAAAGAAATGACGGCTTGGGACTCTGCACCTCGGCTCGGCACAAGCCATCAATTCCCTGAAAGCTGCAGAGTCCACCAGTTGGAAAGAGAGGGACTGCAACACCAGCAACTTGGACAGGAGCATATTCAACTTCTGCGCCGTGGGCGCATACTGTTGTCTCTTGGACATGGCTTCACCGATCGATTGTTGGCGGAATGGCTGACTATGAGCGGAGGAAGCAGGAGCGCAAGAAGGAGGGTTTGACACAATGCTCCCTTCGGCTGAGGTGGTGGAGCCTTGGCTGGATGACGGAGGGAGCGGATGGCCACTGGGTGATGCGGCAGGCTTTACCACTACATCGGAGCCACGGTTATCCCAGGCCGCTTTATGGTGGCGAATCATGTGTTGACGCAGGGCCGTGGTGCCGAGATTGGGACCCTGGCCACACTTCACTTTCTGCCGACAGATTTTGCATGTGACTACGCTAAGGTCCTCCAGATTCTTTATGAAGAACAACCACACCGCACAGTAGCTGATTTTCCCACCCGCAGTCTGCACTATTTCACTGCTATTGGCGCCGTCTCCAGGAACCCCTGTTCCACTACCTCCCTGAATGGTAGCTTGCCGCGAAGCAGGTGGTCTCCCCCTGGCACGTTTGGCTCCTGAATTTCCACTACTGCCACCACCACGCTAATTGCCAACCATGCTACCGCCTTGCTGCCTCATAGACAAAGAGCAAATCTCTTCTCCTGATGATGATGAAGCCCCGGCTTCTGCTCCTGGCTCCCAATTGCGATCGGCTTCATCATCATCAAAAGATGTGTGCACGTCACTGATGTCCTCCTCGTGTTCCACAACAGTGTCTGCCTCAGGACCCTGAACAATTGAAACACCGCCTCCCACGTCACTCTCCGCATCACTACTTGCCCGCCTTGCGGAGCAAGCGACGCATGTCTCCTCACATTCTTGGCTGCCCATTAGCTGCTGACTGTCCTCTATTGGATCATCCTCAGTAAATAGTGGAGCTGAACCCAAATCATGAGATACTTCTTTGGGAGAGGGAACAGCATAGGACAAAGGCGATGGGATTATGGGGACTGCTCCCGGGCCATGGCAACTGAGGGTTGTGTCTGAGGAACCCACCGACTCTTAACTGGGGTTGTCACATGTCGCTTGTGATGATGGGGATGAGTGTGCAAACAAATTGACGAGGAGAGATGGGTCGACGACACGACTGCTGGGTGTTAACGAGAGCTCAGGCCTATTGCTGCGACTCCTGCTGCCACTCGCCCCAAGTCTGCTGCCAACTCTGCCTGACGTATGTAGGCCTCTGCCCCTTCTCTGTGCACGTCCTGTCACTTCCCTGCCTGACATACTTAGTGCGTTTATGAGGGTATAGAACAGCAGCAGGCGATTACTTATGGCTGTCCTTTCAAAGTATATAGGCCCTAGACAGAATAACAGTTACTAAATAGTACACTCCTTTGTTGTATGTATGCCCTTTGCAATGATGAGCGCACTGGTATGCGTATTTCTACACAGAAAAAACACTTTTTTTTTAAATACACCAGCAGGTGCATACTAATGTGTGGAATAGCACTGAATTTAGCAGAGACAGAATAACAGGTAGTAAATAGTACACTACTTGGTTCTATGTATGCCCTTTGCAATGATGAGCACACTGTTAAGCGTATTTATACGCAGAAAAAAACTATTTTTTTTGTTGTATACACCAGCCGGTGTATACTAATGTGTGGAATAGCACTGAATTTAGCACCGAGACAGAAATGCAGGTACTAAATAGTACACTACTTGGTTGTATGTAGGCCCTTTGCAATCATAAGGCCACTGTTAAGCGTATTTGTACGCAGGAAAAACTTTTTTTTCTTTCATACACCGGCAGGTATATAACGTGTGGTATAACACTGAATTTAGCGCAGAGACAGAAAAAAAGGTAGTATATGGTACGCTATTTGCTTGTATGTAGGCCCTTTGCAATCATAAGGCCACTGTTAAACGTATTTGTACGCAGGAAAAACTTTATTTTTTCATTAATACACCGGCAGGTGTATAACGTGTGGTATAACACTGAATTTAGCAAAGAGACAGATAAAAAGTTAGTATATGGTACGCTATTTGCTTGTATGTAGGCCCTTTGCAATGATAAGGCCACTGTTATGCGTATTTGTACGCAGGAAAAACTTATTTCTTTCTTTAATACACCGGCAGGTGTATAACGTGTGGTATAACACTGAATTTAGCACAGAGACAGAAAAAAAGGTGGTATATGGTACGCTATTTGCTTGTATGTAGACCCTTTGCAATGATAAGGTCACTGTTAAGCGTATTTGTACGCAGGAAAAACTTTTTTTTTTTTCTTTCAAAGACCGGCAGGTGTATAACGTGTGGTATAACAGTGAATTTAGCACAGAGACAGAGTAACAGGTGAAAAATTGTAAAAAGGCACTAAAGTCCACACTAATATGACTTATTTCTGAACAGCAGCAGGACCCAACAGTGCAGCACCACAAAAAAAAATCCAGGGATTAAACCCTAAATTGCACTCTGTCACACAATTCAGAGCAGCAGAAGATTTGTGGAGAAAATAAAATTAAACTCAATTGTGCTGAACAATGAGGAGATAAAATGCTTCAGAAAGTTCAGACAGCTTGGAGATCTGTATGAGGCAGCTGACAGCTATCTGCCCCTCTCTGCTGCAATGCTCAATAACGTGAATAGGAGGTTTAGCAATCAATGATCCTTCTCAGTGTAACAGCAAAGTACTCTGCACCCTTGCCTTTCCCCAATGCTGATGTGACTAGCAGTTGCAGTGTAACGCTGTGGTATGAGCTATTCACACACACGCAGTCCCGTCCTCTCCATCTGAGTGCATAGATGAAATGAAGAAAGGCAAGATGGCCGCCGATTATATAGGGGCTGTGACAAGCTGCGTTCCCCTGTCCGGCTCCCTCCGGCATGCCCAACCTTCCGGCGTCAAAATTGAGACGCTGGATGATTGTGAACTGTCCCATTCAAATTAATGGGATCAGTTCTAGCATCAGTTTCCCTCCAGTGCACGCCGGAGCGAAACTTTGCCGGATGACTGATATATGTGAACCCAGCCTTACGGAGGCAGACGGACGTGTGAGCGAACCTTTAACCTGTTGGGGACAAAGGGCATATGCATACGCCCGTGGGAATTTCGGTCCCCACCACGCATCGGGAGGGGACCGGACCGGGGTGACTGCTGATATCAATCAGCAGGCATCCCGCGCAAATGCCCAGGGGCGTCATCAGACCCCCCCATGTCGGCGATCGGCACAAATCACAAGTGAATTCACACTTGCGATTTGCGACGATTCCGGGTCATTACGGGTCTATGGTGACCCGGTGACCCGGAATATAAGGCGGATCGCGGTTGTCTAAGACATCCACGATCTCCCTGAAGGGATAGGTGTGAGATGGCAGGGGTGCTACCCATCCTATCCCTGCTATTGGTGGTCTAGACGCGACCACCAATAGCAGATCGGTGGCCGGGGGGGTTTACTTTCGTTTACCCCGTCCTGCCCACCCACAATAGGCGGGGCAGAACGGGGAAAATGAAGAGGATTGGGCGCCGACTTCCACAAACCCGTCAGGAGGCAGCGGAGCGACGGTGATCGGTGGGCGGTGACGGCGATCGGCGTGCGGCAGAAGAGGACAGCTCCCTTGATGCGACAGAAGCCGGTAAGTTGCCTAGCAACATCTGGGGGACTACAGTCTGAGACCATTATACAGTGGTCTCTAACCTGTAGCCCTCCAGATGTTGCAAAACTACAACTCCCAGCATGCCCAGACAGCTATTTGCTGTTTGGACATGCTGGAATATGTAGTTTTACAACAGCTGGAGGACTGCAGTTTGAGACCACTATACAGTGGTCTCTAAACTGTATCCCTCCAGATCTTGCAAAATTACAACTCCTAGCATGCCCAAACAGCTCTTTGCTGTCTGAGCATGCTGGGATTTGTAGTTTTGCAACATCTGAAGGGTCACAGTTTGGAGATCACTGGGCAGTGGTCTATAAACTGTAGCCCTCCAGATGTTGAAAAACTGCAAATCCCAGCATGAGCAAACAACTGTCTCGGCATACTGGGAGTTGTAGTTGCGTACCTCCAGCTATTGCATAACTACATCTCCCAGCATGCCCTTCGGCTATCAGTACATGCTGGGAGTTGTAGTTTTGCAACAGCTGGAGGCACACTGGTTGGAAAATACTGAGTTAGGTAACAGAACCTAACTGAAGGTTTTCCAACCAGTGTGCCTCCAGCTGTTGCAAAAGTACAACTCCTCAGTCAGTACATGCTGGGAGTTGTAGTTTTGAAACAGCTCGAGGTTTGCCCCCATGTGAACGTACAGGGTACATTCACACGGGCAGATTTACAGTAAGTTTCCTGCTTCAAGTTTGGGCTGTGGTAAATTTTTCGCCGCAGCGCAAACTCCTAGCGGGAAACTCACCATAACCCGCCAGTGCGAATGTACCCTAAAAACACAACACTACACTAACACGTAATAAAGGGTAAAACACTACATATTCACCCCTTACACTGTGTCCCCCCCCCCAATAAAAATTAAAAACTGAAAAACGTATCGTGCGGCATTGTTTCCAAAACTGAGCCTCCAGCTGTTGCAAAACAACAACTCCCAGCATTTCTGGACAGCCACTGACTGTCCAGGCATGCTAGGAATTTAGCAACAGCTGGAGGCACCCTGTTTGGGAATCACTGGCGTAGTATACCCCTATGTCCACCTCTATGCCATCCCTAATTTAGTCCTCAAATGTGCATGGTGCTCTCTCCCTTCAGAGCCCTGTCATATTTCAAGGAAACAGTTTAGGGCCACATATGGGGTATTTCTGTACTCGGGAGAAATTGCACTACAAATTTTGGGGGGCTTTTTCTCCTTTTACCCCTTAGGAAAAGGAAAAGTTGGGGGCTACACCAGCCTGTTAGTGTAAAAAAAAATTTTTTTTTACACTAGCATGCTGGTGGTGCCCCATACTTTTTATTTTCACAAGCAGTAAAATAAAAAAAAGTTTTTTATTTGTAACACAATTTCTCCTGAGTACGGAAATACCCCATATGTGGGCGTAAAATGCTCTGTGGGCGCACAACAAGGAGTGAGAGCGCACCATGTACATTTGAGGCATAAATTGGTGATTTGCACAGGGGTGGCTGATTTTACAGCGGTTCTGACATAAACGCAAAAACATAAATACCCACATGTGACCCCATTTTGGAAACTACACCCCTCACTGAACGTGACAAGGGGTATAGTGAGCCTTAACACCCCACAGGTGTTTGACAAATTTTCATTACATTCGGATGGGAAAATGAAAAAAAAAAGGTTTTCACGAAAATGCTGGTGTTACCCTAAATTTTTCATTTTCACAAGGAAAAATAGGAAAAAAAAGCCCCCCAAAATTTGTAACCCCATTTCTTCTGAATAAGAAAATGCCCCATATGTGGATGTAAAGTGCTCGACGGGCGCACTACAATGCTCAGAAGAGAAGGAGCACCATTGGGAATTGAAGAGAAAATTTGTCTGGAATTGAAGGCCATGTGTGTTTACAAAGCCCCCATAGTGCCAGTACAATGGACCCCCCCACATGTGACCCCATTTTGGAAACTACACCCCTCATGTAATGTATTAAGGGGTGCAGTGAACATTTACGCCCCACAGGTGTCTGACAGATTTTTGGAACAGTGGTCCGTGAAAATGAAAAATTTTATTTTCATTTGCACAACCCACCGTTCCAAAGATCTGTCAAACGCCAGTGGGGTGTAAATACTCACTGCACCCGTTATTAATTTCTGTGAGGGGTGTAGTTTCCAAAATGGGGTCACATGTGGGGGGTCCACTGTTCTGGCACCACGGGGGGCTTTGTAAACGCACATGGCCCCTGACTACTATTCCAAACAAATTCGCTTTCCAAAAGCCCAATGGCACTCCTTCTCTTCTGAGCATTGTAGTGCACCAGCAGAGCATTTTACATCCTAACATGGGGTATTTCCATACTCAGAAGAGATGGGGTTACAAATTTTGGGGGGCATTTTCTCCCATTACCTTTTGTAAAAATGGTAAATTTGGGGAAAAAAATCTGCATTTCAGTGAAATATTTTTTTTCATTTACATATCTGATTTTAACGAAAAGCCGTCAAACACCTGGGAGGTGTTAAGGCTCACTGGACCCCTTGTTACGTGCCTTGAGGGGTGTAGTTTCCAAAATGGTATGCTATGTGGGGTTTTTCTGCTGTTCTGGCACCATAGGGGCTTCCTAAAGGTGACATGCCCCCCAAAAACCATTTCTGTAAAATACCGTATTTATCGGGGTATACCACGCACCGGCCTATAACACGCACCCTCATTTTACCAAGGATATTTGGGTAAAAAAAGTTTTTTACCCAAATATCCATGATAAAATGAGGGTGCGTGTGTGCGCGTGTATACCCCGATATACCCCCAGGAAAGGCAGGGGGAGAGAGGCCGTCGCTGCCCGCTTCTCTCCCCCTGCCTTTCCTGGGGTCTAGAGCGCTGCTGTCGGCCCTTTTCACCCCCTGGTTATCGGCGCCGCTGCCCGTTCTGTCCCCCTGACTATCGGTGCCGGCGCCGATAGCCAGGGGGAGAGAAGCGGCGCCGACAGCCAGGGGAAGAGAAAGGGCAGGTGCACCCATTGCCGGCGCCGCTGCCCCGTTGCCTCCCCCCATCCCCGGTGGCATAATTACCTGAGTCGGGTCCGCGCTGCTCCAGGCCTCCGTCGTGCGTCCCCAGCGTCGTTGCTATGCACGGCGCGGCGCTCTGACGTCATGCGCCGCGCCGTTCAGCGCATAGCAATGACGCCGGGGACGCACGACGGAGGCCTGGAGCAGCGCGGACCCGACTCAGGTAATTATGCCACCGGGGATGGGGGAAGGCAACGGGGCAGCGGCGCCGGCAATGGGTGCCGCTGCCCCTTCTCTCCCCCTGGCTGTCGGCGCCGCTTCTCTCTCCCTGGCTATCGGCGCCGGCACCGATAGTCAGGGGGACAGAACGGGCAGCGGCGCCGATAACCAGGGGGTGAAAAGGGCCGACAGCAGCGCTCTAGACCCCAGGAAAGGCAGGGGGAGAGAAGCGGGCAGCGATGGCCTCTCTCCCCCTGCCTTTCCTGGGGGTGTATCGGCGTATAACACGCACACAGACTTTAGGCTAAAAATTTTAGCCTAAAAAGTGCGTGTTATACGCCGATAAATACGGTATACTCTTCAAAATCCCATTGTCGCTCCTTCCCTTCTGAGCCCTCTACTGCGCCCACCGAACATTTGACACACACATATGAGGTATTTCCTTAATCGAGAGAAATTGGGTTACAAATTTTTTTATTTATTTTTCTCCTATTGCCACTTGTAAAAATTAAAAAACTGGGTCTACAAGAACATGCGAGTGTAAAAAATTACGATTTTGAATTTTCTCCTTCACTTTGCTGCTATTCCTGTGAAACACCTAAAGGGTTAACAAACTTACTGAATGTCATTTTGGATACTTTGAGGGGTGCAGTTTTTATAATGGGGTCATTTGTAGGGTATTTCTAATTTGAAGGCCCTTCAAATCCACTTCAAAACTGAACTGATCCCTGAAAAATTCAGATTTTGAAAATTTTGTGAAAAATTGGAAAATTGCTGCTGAACTTTAAAGCCCTCTGATGTCTTCCAAAAGTAAAAACATGTCAACTTTATGATGCAAAAATAAAGTAGACATATCGTACTTGTGAATCAATATATAATTTATTTGGAATGTCTATTTTCCTTACAAGCAGAGAGCTTCAAAGTTAGAAAATGCTAAATTTTCAAATTTTTCACAAACTTTTTGAATTTTTCACCAAGAAATGATGCAAGTATCGACGAAAATTTACCACTTTCATAAATTAGAATATGTCACAAAAAAACAATATCGGAATCAAATTTATAAGTAAAAGCATCCCAGAGTTATTAATGCTTAAAGTGACAGTGGTCAGATTTGCAAAAAATGCTCCTTTCCTTAGGGTCATAATGGGCTCCGTCCCCAAGGGGTTAATGTTAATTTTTAAACAGGGATTAATTTATGTAGGCGGGCAAGGACCTAAAAATGTAGTCAACAATAATAAAAATGTACAAAGGGGCCATTTAAATGTAAAAACAATATATTTTTTATAATAATTTTTTTATTTTTTTATTAGTAATGTATTTTAATATTGTGTTTAATAAAGTGTGTGTGTATGTGTGTGTTTCACTTTTTTTTTTTTTGTAGGTAGTACTACTACTCCCAGCACGGAACAGACTGTTCCATAATGGGAGCTGTAGAACCTGTACTAATAGACAGATCACAGCAGGTATCACTCCTGACACCCGATGCGTTTCTCCTTTCTACTGCAGAGATGGAGCGGCTTTCTCCTGCGCTCGCATCTCTGCCCTATACACTGGCTGGTCAGTAATGTGAATAGAATTCACATCACTTATTCATATTTCCCGCAGAGAGTTGGGATTGACCAGATTGTGTCCAGGAAATATGAATAATAGGTATATACACAGCATATACTCCTACTACAGTGGGACCAGAGAAGAGCGGCCGCCCGCCCGAATCTATATACAGGACAATCGCATTGGGTGTCAGAAGTGACACTCGCTGCGATCTATCTATTAATGCAGGTACTACAGCTCTCAGCATGGAGCAGAGTGTGGTCCATGTTGGGAGTAGTAGTACCTGCAGTTAAGGACAGATCACAGCAGGTATCACTCCTGACACCCGCTGCGATCCTCCTATCAATTGCAGAGACACGAGAGCAGGAGAAAGCCGCTCCCATCTATACATTATACAGGACGATCGCAGGGGTGTCGCTAATTAAATTTGTTATTTAGAATCAAGTCGAAGTTCGAGTTCGGTCCTAATCGAATTTTTCATGAAATTCGGAACAAATTCCACTTTGTCAGATTCGATTCGCTCATCTTTACATAACATCCAAAATCAAGTGCATAAGAAAGTGCAGTGTACCATTTGCCACTGGAAAAAAAAAATTCCCTGTCTTGCTCCATTTAAAGTGTACCTGTTCTATTATGGAAAAATATAAGGCTTATATATGTTACTCACTGTTACTCATACAGATGCTTTGCACATATTTTTAATGTGTCTAGCTTCTGTATTTGGCTCACAAATCCCTCTGTTCTGCAGCTCATTCATTCTGACATCCACTGCTCAGGAAGGGATGTGTCCAACGCAAGCACTGGGCCCACAGAGGAAGAGCGTTTGTGCTCAAAACATGTCTGACTGACTGTCGTTTTTATGGTGTGATGTATCTTTAATAAAGCTGCTTGAAACGAAGTGCTGGACCCTCCGTTCTTTCTTTAATCAATATTGGATGCCTTGCCGGGCACCGGTCCGAGCACCGTACATCAGGGAAGGTGAGCTGGATCACTCACTTGTTTGAAGCACTGGGCCCACCCTCACTCACCATGCATTCACTTCCTCCCTGAGTCTGCTGTGCTGGTCTGGGTCTCTTCATCCAATCACTGCTCTGTAACCTCCTTCTCTCTATTTTCATGCTGTAATCTGATAGGACAGGAGTGAGCGCAGAGGAGTGCTAGCCCCGCCCTCACTTACTTGACTTTGTCCCTGCCTGTGCCTCAGCTTGGACAAAGATGGTTGCAGCTGGACATGATTATGGATGGCATGGGGACCCCTACTGGTCTTTTTTTTAAAGGGTACCTCTCATCAAAAAATCTTTTGATATATTATAGATTAACCCCTTAAGGACTCAGGGTTTTTCCGTTTTTGCACTTTCGTTTTTTCCTCCTTACCTTTTAAAAATTATAACCCTTTCAATTTTCCCCCTAAAAATCCATATTATGGCTTATTTTTTGCGTCGCCAATTCTACTTTGCAGTGACATTAGTCATTTTACCCAAAAATGCATGGCGAAACGGAAAAAAAAATCATTGTGCGACAAAATCGGAAAAAAACGCCATTTTGTTACCTTTTGGGGGCTTCCGTTTCTACGCAGTGCATATTTCAGTAAAAAAGACACCTTATCATTATTCTGTAGGTCCATACGGTTAAAATGATACCCTACTTATATAGGTTTGATGTTGTCGCACTTCTGGAAAAAATCATAACTACATGCAGGAAAATTTATACGTTTAAAAATGTCATCTTCTGACCCCTATAACTTTTTTATTTTTCCACATACAGGGCGGTATGGGGACTCATTTTTTGCGCCGTGATCTGAAGTTTTTATCGGTATGATTTTTGTTTTGATCGGACTTTTTGATCACTTTTTATTCAATTTTTTAATGGTATAAAAAGTGGACTTTGGAATTTTTTTACGCGTACGCCATTGACCGTGCGGTTTAATTAATGATATATTTTTATAGTTCGGACATTTACGCACGCGGCGATACCACATATGTTTATTTATTTATTTTTTTACACTGTTTTATTTTTTTTTATGGGTAAAGGGGGGTGATTCAAACTTTTATTAGGGAAGGGGTTAAATGATCTTTATTAACACTTTTTTTTTACATTTTTTTTGCAGTGTTATAGGTCCCATAGGGACCTATAACACTGCACACACTGATCTCCTATGCTGATCACTGGCGTGTATTAACACGCCTGTGATCAGCATTATCGGCGCTTGACTGCTCCTGTCTGGATCTCAGGCACGGAGCAGTCATTCGTTGATCGGACACCGAGGAGGCAGGTAAGGGCCCTCCTGGTGTCTGATCAGCTGTTCGGGACGCCGCGATTTTACCGCGGCGGTCCCGAACAGCCCGACTGAGCAGCCGGGATACTTTCAGTTTCACTTTAGAAGCGGCGGTCAGCTTTGACCGCTGCTTCTAAAGGGTTAATACCGCACATCGCCGCGACCGGCGATGTGTGGTATTAGCCGCGGGTCCCGGGACCGAAGCGATATGATGCAGGATCGCGGCGCGATCCCGCTTCATATCGCGGGAGCCGGCGCAGGACGTAAATATATGTCCTGCGTCGTTAAGGGGTTAATGTATGCAGAATAACTTTACTATTGCATGTTATTAAAAAATATGCTTCTTTCTATTTAATTTTCCACTTTGAAGAAATTACCACTAGGGGTCTCCCTACCAGTCCTGGCAGCAAGCATTTCAGACTCATGCCGGAGTCCTAAACACTACGAGCTGCCAGTCTGCTTTGTTCACAAAGGAGAACACTCAGAGCTGCCAGCCTGCTTTGTTCACAGCCTGTTTGGCTGTGAACAAAGCAGGCTGGCAGCTCTGAGTGTTTAGGACTCCAGCATGAGTCAGAAACGCTTGCTGACAGGACTGAGCGGGAAAAATACAATAGAAAGAAGCATATTTTTCATTAACATGCTATTGGAAAGTTATTCAACATTCATTAATCTAAAATATATCAAAAGTTTATTTGATGAGAGGTACCCTTTAATTAGCCATGATTGCTATAAAAAGGAGATACATTTTTTATGAAGTATATTAGAAAGATTAATGTGCTGCCAAGATGTACAACATAGAAAATGTTTTTGATTCTGACAGTGCTCATTGAAATTATTTTGCCAAAAAATACTGAAGACAATGGCCCAGATTTATCAAAGTGTGTGAGAGAAAAAGTGGAGTGATTTTTCCACAGCAACCAATCACAGCTCTGCTAACGATCTGAGGTAAAGTGAAAGCTGAACTGTGATTGGTTGCTGTGGGGAAATCTCTCCACTTTTTCTCTCACACAGTTTGATAAATCTGGGCCAATAAAGTGCAGAAAAATGCCCGACTAAACTTGCCTTTAGGCTTATGGCTTTTTCCACATTGAATGGTTCACTGAGTTTTTTTTAACAGAAAGTGTAAAAAATGTCCAAAATGACAAAATGCTCACAGATACTAAGATACTAAATGTAGGGCTGTCATACCAGTTTAGAGAAATGAGTTTCACATTCCCCACTAATGCTGATCTTATTACTGTACTTACTACCTGACATTTTCAGTCAAAAATAACATAAAAACACACATTTCTTAGGAAACACTGGTCAGACTGCAGAGGTCTGCAATAGGTAAACATATATTGGGGAAATTTATCAAGACCTGTGCAGAGGAAAAGTTGACCAGCTGCCCATAGCAACCAATCAGATCGCTTCTTTCAATTTTAAAATGCCTCTGAAAAATGAAAGAAGCCATCTGATTGGTTGCTTTGGGCAACTGGGAATCTTTCCTTCTACACTGGTTTTGCTTAATCTCCCCCATAAAGTTCACCTATATAATCATATCACCAATAACATCTTCACATAACTTGCCATTTCAATTTAAAGGGAATTTTTTTCATTTCTGTCCCAGGATCAGAAGGCATTGTGAGATACGCTGCGAATGTGCCAACGGCAGTCACAAGAGCGGGCTTCCTGCTGCGGCTGGGTAGCTTTTTGTGTCTGCTTATAGTGGCCACTACAAGCGGACACACAGAGCAACTCAGCCACAGCAGGGAGCCTGCTAACCGGTAGCCAATTTTTTTTCCCTATCATTAAAGGGGTACAACACCCCGGGACCTCTTATCCCCTAGCCAAAGGATGTCACGCCGTGCCCCTTCCATTCATGTGTATAGGTGGGGGTGATGGCTGTGGTCGCTCATCCCGTCCCCTCCCAAAGACATGAATGGAAGGGGTATGGTGTGATGTCACAACCGCAACTTCCCGAACCCAGCATTCTGAACAAAAATGTTCAGAATGCCGGGGTGCTGCCCAGAAATCATGGGGGGTCCCACCAGTCAGACTCCCTGCAATCAGACTTCTTATTTCATATCCTTTGGATAGGGGATAAGGTGTCCAGGGGCGGAGTACCCTTTTAAATTCTATCCTTTGGATAGGGGATAAGGTGTCCAGGGGTGGAGTACTCCTTTAAATAGTTTATAATTTGTCATCTCCCGAAATATGTGGGTTCATAGTTTGTCTAACAATTTAGGAGATTGGCTGATGGGCGTAAACTCAATTTTAATAATAGGACCAGAATATCATGTGATGGGTGGAGTTATACAGTCAGGGGTGTGTATTACCGCTCTGAATGTACAACATTCACACCCCTGACTGTATAATCCCGCCCATCCCCTGATAGTCACTCTTATTATTAAAATTAAGTCCTCACCCATCTGACTGATTTCCTGAATTGTCAGACAAACTATAAACCCACATATTTTGGGAAGGAAAGGCAGATCAACTAACTGTACAAGGGTGTGTGATTAGGGCACCCTAAGCTATTTAATGATAGTAGCATACATTTTTGGGAGGGGGTTGGCCACAGGTGTTCTTTAATATACCCTGGAACTGCTGAGGGACTTCTTTTTAAAGAAAAAGGCTCTGTCTGGCTACATGACAGAAATTACTGGTCTGGGTAATGAAGTTCCCATAAATGCACTATGACATGCTTCTTCTGCAGCAAGAGATAATCGTCCACGTATATTTATCGCTGTATAAATATCCGGTTTTAACATCTGAATTTGTTGTTTATACAAATAATATATATAAACATGTCCTAAGACAACACATCACATGATGATAAAGGAAAAACAACTTGCTGTTCATGTGTAGTCTATAGGCAGGCTGTAATAAGAGATTTGATAAACTAAAATGCACTGCACTACATTGGTATTGTAGGTGTCTAGTGTAGAGCAACACAGGAACAACCTATGTATGGTATTGAAACATAAAATAAAAAAAACTCATTAATATAATGTTAATAGCCTAACTTCCATATCAGTTGTGCTGCTCCCTTGAAAGCGGTGACATTATGTCACAGGCTATGAAAGCAGTTTGCTCTGTCCCTGCACCCCCCTCCCCTCCTGTCAGCATGGAACAAGACCAGTGATGTAAAGGGGGGGATCTAGTATTATTGCTCATTAGATTGATGACTCATTAGATGAGGCAGCAGAAAGCTGTTCTCAGTCACAGTAGTTTCTGCCGGAACAGGCTCATTGCTACCTTATGTAATCAAAAATCTAATGAGCAGTAATATGACCCCCTCCCGTCACATCACTGGTTTTGTCCTGTGCTGACAGTTGGGGAAGGTGAGGAAAGAAAGAGCAGACTACTTTGAGAGCTTGGGACATGACATCAAAGCTTACAAGGGAGATTGCTCTGCTTTTATGGAAAATCTCTGCACTATGGCTAATAACCTTATATTTGTATGTTGGTTTATTATATTCTTTACAAAGAAGATGAAAAGCTCTCCATGGTGTGATAATGTCAAATCAGGTAAATGCTAATTGTGATTTGTCGCTTACCATAGTTGGTTGTGCTGGCCAGGTACAACAAGGGAAATTGTATATATATAGCAAACAAATGCCTTCCCGTCCTTGAACAGAACAATACAGCAGATTTTTCTCCAAGGACTGACAGGACTTAAATGGGGTTGAGAGAGAGAGAGCTGTAAGACTGACACTGATAGAACTAGCCAGTTTATATCAGTGGCAGTCCTACAGCTCTCTCGGTGCCATTTTAGTCCTATCATTCCCTCAGCATCAGCTCTTCTGACCTAAGTGCCTGCTAAGTGTTGATTAATAAAGTCTGACTACTGTCATGATTCGGCTGGCTGGAGGTGGATCCTCTGTGCCAGAGAGGGATTGGCGTGGACAGTGTTGGTGGACCGGTTCTAAGTTGCTACTGGTATTCACCAGAGCCCGCCGCAAAGTGGGATGGTCTTGCAGCGGCGGTAGCAACCAGGTCGTATCCACCAGCAACGGCTCAACCTCTCTGACTGCTGAAGATAGGCGCGGTACAAGGGAGTAGACAAGAGCAAGGTCGGACGTAGCAGAAGGTCAGGGCAGGCAGCAAGGATCGTAGTCAGGGGCAACGGCAGGAGGTCTGGAACACAGGCTAGGAACACACAAGGGAACGCTTTCACTGGCACAATGGCAACAAGATCCGGCGAGGGAGTGCAGGGGAAGTGAGGTATAAGTAGGGAGTGCACAGGTGACAACACTGATTAGGCCTGCTGCGCCAATCAGTGGCGCAGTGGCCCTTTAAATTGCAGAGACCCGGCGCGCGCGCCCTAAGGAGCGGGGCCGCACGCGCCGGGACAAGACAGATGGGGAACGGGTCAGGTACGGGAGCCGGGACGCGCATCGCGAGCGGGCGCCTCCCGCGTCGCGAATCGCATCCCGGCTGGGAGAGATATTGCAGCGCACCCGGTCAGCAGGTCTGACCGGGGCGCTGCGAATGAGAGGATGCTGCGAGCGCTCCGGGGAGGAGCAGGGACCCGGAGCGCTCGGCGTAACAACTACCAACAGTGAGTGCGGCATTGCCTTTTTTTATCTTCTTGCTACAATTTTTTTACACCATATACAGGTTGCTGGTTACGAGAGCATTCTGCTTTTTGCATTGAGCGCATGCGCCAACTGAGCGCTCACGTGACAAGCGATGGGAGGCACTAAGATGTGCGCAATTCAGGGAGTAAAGAATAGGATATTTTAGGGGACATATCTCTAGACCTACAGAATGAATTTTAGTAATTGACTCATCGTCTGACACCTGTTCACCCACACTATAACCCAGTGTATTGAATTTGCTGTGTTTTATTCATCCAACTTGGCAATGCAGAAGTTCAACTCAAAAGTGTCTTAAAAAAAAGACTTATTGCTAAGTTTAAACAGTGTATTGACAAATTGGGTGAATAAAACACAGCAGATTCTTTATTCCTGGAGGGCTGCTTCATGTTTGGGCAATAGATTAAGTACTGTACAAGCAATGAAATGATCGTCTGTACAAGTCCCCTAGAGGGAGAAAGGTAGTGTAGAATCGCAGAGTTGTACTGACTACACAGGAAATATAGGAAAGAAGTGTGAGTCTATAACATGGCTGCCCCAGGGAAGGTTCCATAAATAAAAATAAGTAGCTACAATATTCAGGGGGAAAAAAAAAAGGCTAAATACTTTAATATTTACTTTTCCTTATAGATTTAAGTATAATTAGGGAAACTAAAATTAAACATGTGACTCATTTCCTTTAAGAATTAATTTATCCATTGGAACCAAACTAATGTAAAGAATAATGATTGTTATACATTTACCAGATCCTGGGTTGTGTGTGCACAACGCTTTATGTAACAGGAAATCTGAATTTACATGGATTAAATATTGCATTTGCTTTTCTCCAAACAAAACCTTTAAAAACAAGATCCCTCTTATTTGCCGCAGCCTTGTAAACAACAATTGGAGATATAGGAGCCCTGATTATCTGAAACTGACTCTACTGGGCTCTGCACTATATATATCTGGCCTATAAGTGAGGTTAAAGGGGTACTCCGGTGAAAACCCTTTTTTTTTTCTAATCGACTTGTGCCAGAAAGTTAAACAGAGGAAGTTGAGTTGTCCTTTTCTGTCTGACCACAGTGCTCTCTGCTGACACCTCTGTCTATGTCAGGAACTGTTCAGAGCAGGATATGTGTACTATGGGGGTTTCCGCCTGCTCTGGACAGTTCATGACATGGACAGAGACTGAAAAGAAATTAAAAAAGAAAAGAAGTTCCTGTGGAGCATACAGCAGCTGATAAATACTGGAAGGATTAAGATTTTTAATTAGAAGAAATTTACAAATCTATTTAACTTTCTGGCACCAGTTGATTTTGATTGGAGTACCCCTTTAATCATGCTAGGAGAGTGGAGTAGGATTGCATAACACCAGATAATAGGCAGAAACATTTAGCCTTGGTAAGGCCCATTTACTATAGTTACCTGTACTAACCTGTATGGCCTTGTTTCAAACAATTTTACTCCATTTTATAGCTTATGTAATTTCTAACATGTTTTTAAATCACTTAATTTACTTTTTTTTTTCTCCGCTAAAAGAGAGACTGTCAGGTTCTTTTAAAATGTCCACACTGTGCCTGAAAGGTAAAAGCAAGGCTTCCCTATTATCTCTAATCATTCATAAAGTTCTGTGCAACTGTCCCTTGTGTAGATTATCATTAGCAGAAGTAGCAATTGATTGCTTAGTCCTGGTCTTCTTCTAAATGTAACCCCTTCCTTGCTGTTATCCCCTCTCCCTCTCACTTTAGCTCGTCATTATCACTGCAGCAGGTGACTGCTTAGACCAGGGCTGCTTTAGTGATATTTTCCTTGCATGGTTAGTGCATCAATAAATTCCTCCACATCATATTACATCTACAGTAGTGTATTGTGTAAATCATCTCCCAGCTCAGTGCCAGCCTGTTCAATCCATTGCACTTTCTCCAGCACTATGTCATGGCATAGCAGAGAGCAGTTGGTTCTGTCATGTGATTGGCCAAAGGAAGTCCTGGTGTGTGTTCTACTGACAAAAAACATGGTGAAAAAGATACACTGTACTATATGTTTTTTTTTATTGCAAATTTGACCACACTACATGTGGAACACATTCAAACAATGTGTTTCTCCTGTTGCAGTGAACATTGTGACATGTCTTGTGTTCATTATTTCTGTGCTATGATATCATAATTAGAGATGAGCGAATTTCTGAAAAATTGATTTGACCGATTCCCCAAATTTTCAAAAAATGTTTGTTTCGGTTCGATAGGGGTGTAGGGGTGTAGAACACTTTGCCTTTCTGTAACGTGTGCTGGGTTAGTGAAATAATACTGTTATTTAGTATGACATGCAGATTCTTTCGGAAATGTAGTGATAAGAGTTACCTTCCATTCTGGACTTCTTACCTGACTTTTATGTATAGCAGTTATTTATTAAAATGATATTAAATATTATAAAAAAATTTACAAGTCACTTTTCATAAATTATAAAATGTCTTTTAACAAAGTCTGCAAACTACAAGGCTCTCCTAACAGTGATCTTATAAGTGCTAAACATTGTTACAAGATGTGCATTACAGGCAGAGCTGTAGATAGCTCTTTTTGCTCCTGAGGCAAGAACAGAAAATAACAGTGATCTTATAAGTGCTAAACATTGTTACATGATGTGCATTACAGACAGAGCTGTAGCTAGCTCTTTTTGCTCCTGAGGCGAGAACAGAAAATTGTGCCTCCCTCCCCCCCCCCCCCATTTTGGCTTGGGGCACCCCTTGAAAAAAAAAAAAAAACATTAGCAGGACACCCTTACCTAATAATCAATCATTCTCTTTTTCTTTTCTTCCTCATCTGGCACAGGACATCATGAAACCTGCAACACAAACACACAAAAGTATTAGGCTCTGCACTTTACCCTACAAATTAATCCCTTTACCCTACAAATTAAGCCAGCCTCCTCCAAACACAATGCCACCAGCGTTCCCACAATGCATAAAGGGGGAGATTTATCAAAACCTGTGCAGAGGAAAAGTTGCCCAGTCGCCCATAGCAACCAATCAGCTTGCTTCTTTCATTTTTATAAGGCCTTTGCAAAATTAAATAAGAAATCTCCCCCCCCCCCACAAGCACACACAATGTCTCTTGCATTACCCCACACTGTGACAGAGGGGTGAACATGGGAGATAGGGGTGTAGAGGGGTGTACATGGGTGACAGAGGGGCATATAGGGGAGACAGAGGGGCATATAGGGGAGACAGAGGGGTGAAGAGGGGTTACAGAGAGGTGAAGAGGGGTGACAGAGAGGTGTAGAGTCATGAAAGAAGGGTGGGGGTGCACTACCTGAAGCAAAGTAGGCCTCTGTCAGTGCTGCCCCTGCTCCTTCCCTCCATCCACATCATTCTGCTGAGGGACCAGGGACAATCCAGAGTCCAGAGCTGCTCCACAGGAGAGGGAGGATACACAAGGATTAGAGCTGCAGCATCACCTGTCCCTGCACTGCACACAGAATTCCCTCCTGCCTGCACGTCTGTGACTAACAGGTACGCAGGCCTGGGCAGAAAAATAAAAAAACTGTTAGTGTCATATTTCCCACCATAGTGTCCTGGCACCCTGGTTGGGAATCAATGCCTCAGTCCAGGAGCGTACCTAGAACATTTAGCACCCGGGGCGGACCCTTTGTTTGGCACCCCCACCCGGGGCGGACCGTGTGTTTGCACCCATCCCCCCCAACCCAAGAAAGTAAGAAAACACACACAAACTTTTTTCAATGTTTTCATTAATATTTATTGCACAAATCCAGGAGTTTTGCAGAAGGGGGCCAGGACAAGGGTTTTGCAGAAAGGGGCCAGGACGGGTTTTGTAGAAAGGGGCTGGTGAAAAACTTCTAGAAAACTCCTGCCCCGCCCCTGTCTACAAATCCCTGGTCTTCCCCTTTCTAGAAAACCCTTGCCCTTTCTTTCCCCTTATACAAAAACCCTGCACCCCTGTTACATAAAACTCAGCTCCGACACCCCCCACACATAAAACCCTGCACCCACCCTACACATCAAAGCCATACACCCTCCCCCTTCATATAAAAACCCTGCACTGCCACCATATCACTTAAAGTTCATACACCCCTACACATAAAAACCTGCACACCCCCTTAATAAAAAAAAAAAAAAAAACACCTGAACACCCTCATTAATTGGAATCCCCTGTACCCCCCTTAGGAAAATAAACCCCTGCACACCCCTTTAATAAAATAAAACCCAGCACACCCCCTTAATAAAACCCTGCACCCCCTTAATAAAATAAAACCCTGCACCCCCTTAATAAAGTAAAACCTATGCACACCCCCTTAAGAAAACCCATTAACCCCTTTAATAAAACTCCTTAACCCCCCTTAATAAAACCCCTTAACCCCCCTTAATAAAACCCCTTAACCCCTCTTAATAAAATTAAACCCTGCACCCCCTTACAAAAAAATCACGTTCCATCTGCACCAAATAGAAACAAATCCAAATCCCCATCAATAAAATGAACAAATCCTGCACCCCCCTTAATTACACACTCTCCCTCCCCAATTACACCCCTCCCTCCCCCTTAATTATCCCCTCCCCCTTCTCTAATTACACCCCCCCCCCCGTAATTACACCCCCTCCTTAAATTTGCATGACCAATAATACTGGTATACAAGGAGTAAATATTTACCACCACACAACAGCCGGATAATCCCGCCATACTGTACTGAATAAAACCACTATACACAGAGCAGTATACTATAAAGGATCTGTATACAATATAAGTGATTATATACAGGACCATACGGTGGTAGATAACAGCTGTACACAGGATCTATACACCATATAAGTGATTACAGTTAAATTTTGGGACTCACAATTACGTCTTTTCTGATCAGCAGCGTCCTCTTTCCTTTTCTACTCCGTCCGGATAAGACCGCGATGTGGATCTCTTAACATCTGCAGGACAAACATGTCAGACTCTGCATTTTTCCAGTGCCCTCCCCTCCTCTACAAAATCTTTCCATCTATGTGCCCACAAACTATAATAATGCCCTCCTTAGGGCAGGTAGGTAGTTAGCCAGGTAAATAGGTAACTAGGTAGGTAGATTAGGAAGCCAGATATGTAGGTAGGTGACAAGCCAGGTAGGTAGAGGGCTAGCTAGGTAGTTAGGCAGCCATGTATGATGGCCAGGTATGTACATAGTTAAGTAGCTGGGTATGTAGATAGTTAGATAGCCTGGTATGTAGGTAAGTAGTTAGGCATCCAGGTATAAAGTTAGGTAGCCTCCACTTCCCTGTAGGTATAGGCAGTAGAGTTAACCCCCCCCCTTCCCTGCAGGTATAGGCAACAGAGTTAACCCCCCTTCCCTGTAGGTATAGGCAGCAGAGTTAACCCCCTTCCCCAAAAGTATAGGCAGCAGAGTTAGCCCACCACCCTTCCCCGTAGGTATAGGCAGCAGACTTAACCCCCCTTCCCCATTGGTATAGGCAGCAGAGTTAACACCCTTCCGAATAGGTATAGAAACAGAGTTAACCCCCCTTTCTCCTTAGGTATAAGCAGCAGAGTACCCCCGCCTTTCCCCGTAGGTATAGGGAGAGTTAACCCCCCCATTCCCCATAGGTATAGGCAGAGTTAAACCCCCTTTTTCCCATAGGTATAGGCAAAGTTACCCACCCATCCTCTTCCCCATAAGTATAGGCAGAGTTTCCCACTCACCCCTCTTCCCCATAGGTGTAGGCAGAGTTACCCCCCTCCAATCCCCCTTTCCCCATAAGTATAGGCAGAGTTACCCCCCCTCTTCCCCATAGGTATAGGCAGAGTTACCCCACCCCTCTTTCCCATAGGTATAGGCAGAGTTACTCTTCCCTCCCCCCTCTGCCCCATAGGTATAGGCAGAGTTACCCCCTCCCCCTTACCCAATAAGTGTAGGCAGAGTTACCCCCCTACTTCCCCATAGGTATAGGCAGAGTTACCCCCCTCTTCGTCATAGGTATAGGCAGAGTAGAGTTACCCCCCCTCTTTCCCATAGGTATAGGCAGAGTTACCCCTCCTTTCCTCCCCTTTTCCCATAGGTATAGGCAGAGTTACCCCCCTCCCCTCCCCCTTTTACCATAAGTATAGGCAAAGTTAACCCCCCCCTCTTCCCCATAGGTATAGGCAGAGTTACCCCCCCTCTTCTCCATAGGTAGAGTTACCCCCACTTTTTATCCCCTTTTCCCACAGGTAGAGTTACCCCCCCCCCCAACCCCTGCCCCTTTCCCGGCAGAGTTACCCACCCCACTCCCCTCTTCCCCATAGGTATAGGCAGAGTTACCCCCCCCCTTTCCACATAGGTATAGGCAGAGTTACCCCCCCCCCCCTTTCCCCATAGGTATAGGCAGAGTTACCCCCCCCTTTCCAAATAGGTATAGGCAGAGTTTCCCCCCTCCCCCGTTCTTCATAAGTATAGGGAGAGTTTCCCCTCTCCCCTTTCCCCATAAGTATAGGCAGAGTTGCCCACCCCATCTTCCCCATAGGTATAGGCAGCATTTAAAATTAAAAATAAAATATGCTCACCTGATGTCCTACGCAGCGATCTCCTCAGCAGAAGGGGCCCGCGTCTTCTCCCCTCCACAGTACAGGGGCCAATGAGTGACATCATCGGAGCCTGTTCTGCATGCTACGTGGGGGCGGAGGTCACGTATCCTCTGTGTAAGCTACAGATGTGGCTCAGACAGAGGGGAAGCCTTCTCCTGTATGTGCGTGTATTGCACATACCGGAGAAAGCAGTGCTGTCCGCTCCGCTGGGGATCTGGGACGAGTATGGGATCCTCAGTAGCAGTGGCGGTGGGCCCCTAACCCAGCCAGGCCTCAGATGACGTCCCATCGGACCGGCTGGTCAGTCCAGATGGGGGTGACTCCATCATGGCACCCCCCCCCCTTGTGAGTGGCACCCGAGGTGGATCGCCCCCCCCCCCCCTTGGTATGCCATTGCCTCAGTGTAATGTGTGCTGGACCACACTTGCGCCCGCGTGCAACAGCACACCTGAGGCGATCGCCTCAGTTGCCTCATCAGAGCTACAGCCCTGATTACAGAACATACAAGTGCGAAAAACACAAACTTCAAAAAACACTAAAACCTGTGATAAAAGTGCTATAAAAAAAAGAGGTAGCATTGTAAGTGACAAGGTCATCAAGGGTGGATTTGAAAGGGGGGCAGTTTAAGTTGTAGAAATTTCTGCAACAGTCCGCAGTGAGGGGAACTCTGAGGACAATGCACTCCAGTATACTTAAAACAGTATTTGTCTACAACACCAGCAGGTCTGTTCTTTTGGCTGGTCTTTCACAGTATCTAGGCCCTTAAGATTTTAACAGGAACAAAATAGTACACCACTTAGATGTACGTATGTGGTAGGCACTTATGAGGGGAGGACAATGCAGTCCAGTACGCTCAAAAAAGTATTTGTGTACAACACCAGCAATACACACCAGTGCTGCAGCACACAGTCGCTGTGTACTACTCCCAAAATTGCACTCTCAATCTCACTCCCTTCCTTATCAGTGCTTCTAGGCAGGATTTGGGCTTGAGGTGAATCGCTGCTGTTCTGTGCAACACCCTGTGTAACACTGGCTGCTGATAGGCTACTTGCTGCGTTTGATTCAGGGTCATCCCGCTTATCCTTGTTCCCGTTTTCCCAGGATTCCTTTCCCCATGTCCTCACATGTGAATCTGCCATTTTAGAAGCCCTGGAGCCTGGACCGCAGTAAATGGAGTTTAATGAAGCGATGAAATTCGTAACAAATTTGGATTCGTCAGATTCGATTCGCTCATCCCTAATCACAATATGCAACACCCTGTACTGTGTGCTTCAATACATATATATATATATATATATATATATATATATATAACAGTATAGCTTTTATAGAACTTTTAGGTCTCACCCAGTAGATAGATATAGAAAGATAGATATGTGGTGTGCCACTAGGGTGAGTGGCAGGGCCACGGGTGTTGCGATGATGAGTGGTGGGATCAGATGTTATTAACCCCGGGGGTCGGATGGTATTAACCCCTATGTGTTTGTGACGCCAGTGTGGTTTTTCGGGTTCCGGAACACCACATGCCCGGATTCTCTGCTCTCCCACGGGCTGGTAGTGAATAAAGAGTCCACAACCAGTTTAGGCTAAACGGAGGCTTTACTGAATAGAAGACAGGTGTAATTATCTTCACAGCTATGGCCAGATTGTCCCAGAGAGGTGACCAGTACCCAGAGGACCTCGCAACTTGCTGGACCAATACTTGTAATAAACTTGACTTGTAATTTAGACTTGACTGGTACTATGTGCAGGACTTGACTAACTTCATTGACAGCAGACATAGACTTGACTTACTGGAGAGTTGTAGCTTTGTGGTACTCCAGATGCTGAACACTTGTCCTGGGTTCTCTGGTAGCAGCTTCAGCAAAGACTTTGATGTTACTCTCAGAAGAGTCTGAAGAAAGAGAGCTAAAAAAAAGATGGCCACCCCTTTGTATAGTCGGGGCTGGACTAAAACCCTTTGGTCAAGCTGTGGGTCATAGGATAAAGCTGGTGCTCTCTGGGAGTATATGTTGTAACAAATCATATAACTGCATAACATAACATGTGACAGGATTACTCACACAGGTGCTTGAGTCTCCCACAGGCCCTGTATACTATCTAGACATTAGGATCCTGTCTATGCTCTTAAATATACACATACCATATTTAATAAATTAACAAGAGAACAAGGGGAGTCCCTGCAGAGGAGCCACCAGGTCACTGAGGGACTCAACCTGACAGGGCCTACAGGTAGTACAGGAATGTGTACCTTATACTGGGACATCACAGATAGATAGGCACCCTAAGTGTGGATAGTTTCCCTCCAGTGCGGGTAGATGCCCCAAAGTGTAGACAGATCCCCCCAATAGGTAGATAAGTCCCCCCTCAGAGTACAATGGTCTTCCCTACATACTACATGCTCCCATATCAACAGGGACTTCTCCAGACAAGGCCGCATGTGATGAGTAACTCCTGTAGTTTGCAGGCCTAAGGCAGCTTGCCACTTGAGTAAGCAACAGGAAAAGATGCTGATAGCTCTTTGCTCAAACAACAACAAAGACGTGGTCTCAAATGGCAGGAGGTGCTCAACCCCAAATGCAGTTGTGCATTTATGCTGGGGGAGCAGATCCTGCCCTTGTGATCTGCTGCTAAGGGCAATCCACAGCCTAAAAATGCATACAATGGGGGATGCCTGCAGCAGACTACAAGTGCCACAATGGCATCCTACACCAGATAAACGGTGTGGATGTGTAACAATTAGAACAATACAATACATGAATTTAGGTGCACTACTGTGGTAGATGTATACAATGACATTGGCTAACCCTCAACACTGATGTTAAAATTGAGACATTAGCCAGTATATCCTTATATGAAGGACGTACCTGAGCCTGCACACCAACGCCAAGGTTTCTCAAGGGGCACAGGAACTAAAAATAACCTACCTGTGCATGATATGCAAAACCAGGGGCCAGTGAGCAATTACAGCAGCATTAGGTCTGACTCACAGCCTGCTCCCAGTTACCTCCAGTTTGGTTGAGCACACATACAATGGGAGGAGGGAGACAGATAAGCCCCACCCAAGTTGGCTGATACGGTTGCCAGCCTCACAGGTGGACCTTAATGCTGCCTTAATAGTGATCAAGGCGCATTAAATGTGGAGTTTATACACCTCCAAGTATAAGATTTAAACAACAAAGATGTGGTCTCAAATGGCAGGAGGTGCTCAACCCCAAATGCAGTTGTGCATACAATGGGGGATGCCTGCAGCAGACTACCAGTGCCACAATGGTATCCTACACCAGATGTGTAACAATTAGAACAATACAATACAGGAATTTAGGTGCACTACTGTGGGAGATGTAAACAATGACATTGACTAACCCTCAACACTGATGTTAAAATTGAGACATTTGCCAGTATATCCTTATATGAAGGACATACCTGAGCCTGCACACCAACGCCAAGGTTTCTCAAGTGGCAAGGGACCTAACACTAAACCTACCTGTGCATGATCGGCCAACTTGGGTGGGGGTTATAGTCTGTCTCCCTCCTCCCATTGTATGTGTGGCCAGCCACACTAGAGGTTAACTGGGAGCAGGCTGTGAGTTGGATCTAATGCTGCTGTAATTGCCCACTGGCCCCTGGTTTTGCTTATCACGCACAGGTAGGTTAGTGTTAGGTCCCGTGCCACTTGAGAAACCTTGGCGTTAGTGTGCGGGCTCTGGTATGTCCTTCATCTAAGAATATACTGGCTAATGTCTCAATTTTAACATTAGTGTTGAAGGTTCGCCAATGTCATTATTTACATCTACCACAGTAGTGCACCTAAATTCTTGTATTGTATAGCTCTTTGGTTAGTCAGCTTTTACCTGCAAGAACATCTAAGGACAAGCATGCAGTTGAAAGTCCCACCTGCTAACCTGGGAATCTAGGGCAATGATCGCCTGCAGTTGATACCTCAGATAAGCTATGGTGCCCTAGGCAGGTGTCTACAATGCCTCTTCAGGTAGAAACTGCAGATAGAAATGCATTTCAGAAGTTAGTACGATTAAGAGTGGTTCATGAGTTTGATTTAGTAGCAAATACTTTACTGTCTATTTCTATGACATTGCTTACAAGCGATAGCTGAAACTGATCATAATTCCTGCTAAACTCCTGCTAAACACAACATTGGGATAGTTCATGAGAAAGGGTATTTGTGAAACACAGGGATGTTTTTATACTTCAAGAATTCTGCCATATGCAAAAGTTACCATATTTGAGCCACTTTGGTTCCAAACTACACATTATGCAAAAATCTGATTTTCCTTGTGGCCTTCACTCCTATGGAGATCTTCCATGAACAGAAACATTTGCATGATCTGTTTGCATCCTCCGTACAACATTACAGGTTGTCCAGCACTGAGATAAATGCAAAGCATAAGCCCTGCTATCAATTATGGGGTCATATAGGTACATGAAGCTATTATTGTTGTGTCCATTATGAAACTAATGAAAGTGTGATCTTTTGTCCAGATGCATAAAGAGTTAATGACATTTTTTTTTAGTTTAGGAAACCCATTTTCATGTACAGTGTTAGGAAATTCTATGGTTACCATAAAATAGACATCGTAAGTAATGCATCTTATCACATAGGTAACAGTTTTATCTTATGGTTATCAAATAATAAAAAAAAGGGATACAGATCAGAATATGGTGGTTTATTTTATTTGTGAAAAGCAGTGAAATATAAACAAAATAAATGTGGTATAGTATTAATAAAAATAAACTCCCACGAAATGGAAAAAAATTTGTTTTTTTTCCATGCCACCCTTCAAATATTATTATTGTTATTATGACTTTTTTTTTTGTTTCTCAGTACATTACAGTATATGGTAAAATAAAGAGTACAATTATAAATAAAACGTATCCTGCAATAAACATCCCTCATACTAGAGATGAGCGAACTTTTGAAAAGTTCGATTCGGCCGATTCGCTGAACTTTTCTAAAAAATTTGGTTCAATCCGTATCTATTCGCGGTGAATCTACATTAAAAATGACTATTTCTTGACTACAGAGAGCCTCAATAGGGGTGTAGAACACTTTGCTTTGTTCTAACACACATATGGAGTGTGCTGGGGTAGTGAAATAATACTGTTATTCAGTATGACATGCAGATTACAGGCATCGCTTTTACAATCACTGCCGCAGAGTGGCACAATAACAGAGCCTGGAAGTGTCATCAGTATGAGGAGACCATATAGTGGCTGGATGACACAGCGTGGAGGTGTTGGAAGCATGAGGACACCATACAGTGGCTGGATGACACAGCGTGGAGGTGTTGGCAGCATGAGGAGACTATATAGTGGCTGAATGACACAGTGTGGAGGTGTTGGCTGCATGAGGAGACTATATAGTGGCTAAATGACACAGCGTGGAGGTGTTGGCAGCATGAGGAGACTATATAGTGGCTGAATGACACAGTGTGGAGGTGTTGGCAGCATGAGGAGACCATATAGTGGCTGAATGACACAGCCTGGAGCTGGTAGAAGCATGAGTAGACACTAGGGCTTCACAATCCCTAATATCAAAAGATGAATTTTGAAATTTAAATTGAAGATTTATGGTAGCTAGTGCTACCATGAAAAATGTTTAGGCCCAGACCCAGCAGCAACAGTAAACAATATATTGGCTGAATAGCACAGCCTGGAGTTGGCAGCAGCATGAGAAGACACTAGGGTTTCACAATCCCTAAGATTAAAAGACACATTTTGAAATTTAAATTGAAGATTTAGGGTAGCTAGTGCTACCATAACAAAATTTTTAGGCCCAGACCCAAGCCCAGCAGCATCAATAAACCATATATTGCCTGAATGACACAGCCTGGAGTTGGCAGAAGCTTCACAATCTCTAAGATTAAGAAATGAATTCTGAAATTTAAACTGACGATTTTGGGTAGCTAGTGCTACCATAATAACATTTTTATTCCCAGACCCAGGCCCAGCAGCATCAGTATATTGGCATATATATATACCATATATTGGCTGAATGACACAGCCTGGAGTTGGCTGAAGCATGAGGAGACCATTGAAATTTATGATTTTGAAATTGAAATTTAAGATTTTGAAATTGAAATTAAGGATTTTAAAATTGAACTTTTAACTCCCAAGTTTTAGTGTCCCGGGCCCTGGCGTGTGGGTACAAAAGACCAAATCTAACAAGGAGTGACATGTCACATGACAGCACAATGACAGAGCCTGGAGGTGGCATCAGTAGGAGGAAACCATATAGTGGCTGAATAGCACAGCCTGGGGTTTGTGGCAGTATGAAGAGACCATATAGTGTCGTAATGGCACAGCCTAGAGTTGGCAGAAGCATGAGGAGACCATTGAAATAAAGGAATTTTAAATAGAAATGTAAGATTTTTAAACTGAAATTGAGGATTTTGAAATTGAACTTTTAACTCCCAAGTTTTAGTCTCCCGTGTGGGTACAAAGGACAAAATCTAACAAGGAGTCACATGTCACATGGCAGCACAATGACAGAGCCTGTAAGTGGCATCAGTAGAAGAAGACCAAATAGTGCCTGAATGGCACAGGCTGGAGTTGGCTGAAGCATGAGACCATATAGTGGCTGAATGAGACAGCATGGAGGTGGCATCAGTATGAGGAGACCATATAGTAGCTGAATGACACAGCCTGGTGTTGGCGGCAGATGAGGAGACAATAGATGAATTTTGAAATTTCCATTGAAGTTGTATGGTACCTAGTGCTACCATAAACATATATAGGTTATGTCCTAGGCCCAGCAGCATCACTAAACCATGTAATTGCTGAATGACACAGACTGGAGCTGGCTGAAGTATCAGTAAAACATATATTGGATGAATGGACAGCCTGGAGGTGGCTGAAGCATGAGAAGAGACCATATAGTGGCTGAATGGCACAGCCTGGAGGTGGCTGAAGCATAAGAAGAGACCGTATAGTGGCTGAATGAGACAGCCTGGAGGTGGCAGCAGCAGCATCAGGAATCCTGAAAGTGACGTGGTGCGGTGGGTGGCAATACCAGTACCCGGTGACGAAGTTTGGTGAAAAAAGGCCTGATGCGGAGGAATGTTTGTAACTGGGGAGCAGTGCCTTAAATCAGTTTGGCACTCTCCATATTTGTGAAGTGTTGGTGCGGCACCATGGTCAATCTACTCTCATGCATCAAGCATTGGTGGTTGGAAATCCTGGCTGATCCATGCCTGATTCATCTTCACAAAGGTCAGTCTCCCCACATTTTTCATGGACAGATGAGTTCGCCTTGGGATGACTATGGCCCCTCGCCACACTAAACACTCCTTCTGATGGCACACTACTGGCCGGGCAGGACAGCTTTTCCAGGGTAAACTCTGCTAGTTGCGGCCACAAATCAAGTTTGGCAGCCCAGAAGCCCAACGGATCTTCAAGGTGTGTTGGCATGGGTATGTCAAGGTATGCCACCACCTGCTGTTCAGGTCCTGCTCCAGGTTTACCTGCTGTTGATGAGTTGCTTCACAAAGCTACTCATCAGGGACTGTAGACTCAGGCTGCTGCTGACAGAGCTGGTACTGCTCCTGCCACCCCACCCCTCCCCAGCAGCCATGGCAGTGGAAAGTGAGCGAAGGGGGCATCGTGCCATTTGTGCAAGTGACTCGGAGGGACTCCCTGCCTCCATCTCCACTGCATACTGCCACGGTGTGTCTGGGTCCTCTGTCTCGCCTCCCTAATAACCCTCTAGCTCCTCTGGCTGCTCCGGCTCCTTCTCTCCTGTCAAATTACTAGAAAAAAACGCTCATTTGGCGAAACCTAAACTGTGCTCCACTGTGCCCCTCCCCCCTCCTCCTCCTCCTCCTCAAGTTCAGCCCCCACAGGGCTCATGTATCCGTGAGATGTAGGTGCCATATTTCCAGTGCCCTGACCAACCACCGTTTCCAACACGCGTTGTAAGAAATGAAGCAGTAAAATGATGTCGTTCATCCCGTAATCCTGGCGACTTACTAATAATGTGGCTTACTCAAAAGGCCTGAGCAAACGGCAGGTGTCACTTATGAGCTGCCACTGGTTGACATTAAAGTTACACAGGGGAGTACCCCTATCCGCTTGGATCATCAAGAAATTGGTGATGGCTTTTCTCTGTTCGTACAGTTGGTCTAACATATGGAGGGTGGAATTCCTATGTATGGCAACGTCCCAAATCAGACTAAATTGGGGGAAACTGTTCTGATGCTGCAGCTCAAGGAGGGTGTGCTTTGCGGTGTACGAGTGGCTGAAGTGCATGCAAAGTTTCCTTCCCATTGTAAGAATGTCTTGCCAATGGGGGGAACACTTCACAACTGCTTCACAACCAGATTGAACACGTGTGCCATGCAGGGCGCATGGCTCAGCCTTCCCAGTCGCAGTGCATGGAAGATGTTCTTCCCGTTGTCAGTCACCATGGTTCCATTTCCAGTTTTCATGGAGTAAGCCATGCTCTGATTTCTTTATGAATGACTTTTAGCAGTTCCTCCCCTGTGTGACTCTTTGTGTGACTGAAGAACAGTGTGACTCCCCCGTCCCTGCACACATGGTATGCTGAAGGGCCACTGAGACTTGTCTGGGCAGTGGAGGCTGAGGACACGGTGGAAGATGAGGAGGCAGAGTCGCACACTGTCACAGAACCAATGGCCTGAGAGCGTGGAGGAGGAAGAGGCGTGACCTGTCCAAGTTGAGGTTGAGGCTGTGCAGGAACCACATTCACCCAGTGAGCCGTAAAGGACATGCATTGTCCCTGACCGTAGTTACAGCTCCAGACGTCGGTGCTGCCGTGCAATTTCGTATACACAGACAGGCTCAAGGACTGGACCACCTTCTCTTCCACAAAACTGCAGGGCTGGTACTGCCTTCTTCGCAAAGAAATGACGGCTTGGCACTCTCCACCTCGGCTCGGCACAAGCCATCAGTTCTCTGAAAGGTGCAGAGTCCACCACTTGAAAAGGGACTGCAGCACCAGCAACTTAGACAGGAGCACATTCAGCTTCTGCTCCGCTGGATGAGTGGGCGCGTACTGTTGTCTCTTGGACATGGCTTCGCTGATGGATTGTTGGCAGAATGGCTGACTAAAAGTAGGAGGAGCAGGAGCATCTGGAGTGACAGAAGGAGGGTATGACACACAGCTCCCTTCGGCTGAGGTGGTGGAGCCTTGGCTGGCTAAAAGAGGGAGCGGTGTGCCACTGGGTGATACATCAGGATGGACCACTACATCAGAGCCACAGTTCTCCCAGGCCGCTTTATGGTGGAGAAGCATATGTTGACGCAGGGCCGTGGTGCCAACATTGGGACTCTGGCCACGCTTCACCTTCTGCCAACATATCTTGCATGTGTCTATGTGAACCTCCTCCGGATGCTTGATGAAAAACCGCCAAACCGCCGAGTAGCTGATTTTCCCACCAACAGTCTGCACTGCTACTGCCACCGTCTCCAGGAACCCCTGTTCCACTACCTCCCGGGAAGGTAGGCTGCCGCGAACCAGGTGGTTTCCCCTGGGCACATTTGGATTACTTTTGTCTTTCACACAGTATGTAGGCCCTTGACAGATTAACAGGTACAAGATAGTACACTACTTAGATGTACATATGCGGTATGCACTTATGAGGGCAGAAAATGCGCTACAGTATGCTTAAAAACTCTATATTTTTGTAAAACACCAGCCGGTGATTACTTTTGTCTCTCCTTTCACAGTATGTAGGCCCTTGACAGATTAACAGGTACAAAATAGTACACTACTTAGATCAGTGATTCCCAACCGCAGTGCCCCGTGGTGCCACAGGATTTTGCTGTGATTTTTTTATTTTTTTTTAAATGTCCCGCCCCGGCCTGTGCACTTATGACTGATGGAGCAGGGGGGAAGGGAAGCCTGCGTGCGCACTGTGCACACAGCGTCCCCCTGTGTCCCCTGCTTCCCCCTCTCCCTTGCGGCGCAGTGAGCCAAAAATGGTGCCCTGGGGCGGAACGAGCTGAATCTGCGCCAGACTCCCATGCCTGCCGTTGAACTGCAAGCTGTGCGGATCGGCTTGCTTAAAGTACCGTACCCTTTCCACTCCTCTGTTTTTGTAGTGTACGGTTGCTGGATCCGGTTGGGAGGGGCGAAAACCGGATCCGGCCGGATCCAGCCGGATCTGGCCCGAACCCCACATCTTTGTCACCCCTGTCCACCCCTCTGTCACCCCCCTATGCCCCCATCACCCATGTTCACTCTTCTACACCCATCTGTCACCCTTGTACACCTCCCTACACCCCTCTGTACACTCCTCTTCACCCCTCTGTTACCCATGTACACCCATCTATCACCCATGTACACTCCTCTACACCCCTCTGTCACCCATGTACACTCCTCTATACCCATCTGTCACCCATGTACACCCATCTGTCACCCGTGTACACTTTTCTACACCCCTCTGTCACCCATGTACACTTTTGTACACCCCTCTGTCACCAATGTACACTTCTCTACACCCCTCTGTCACCCATGTACACACTTTATGTGGGGGTCCGACTGCTGGGACCCTCACTGATCACCTTGGTTAAAGCAGCTCTCCAGTAGGGCTGGGCGGCATACCGGTTCATACCGAATACCGACATTTTTTCCCTGCACGATATGAATTTTTCCCCATACTGCAATACCAGTCGGGCCCGTCCCTCCCTCAAATGAATGAATTATCAGCCGCAGATGAGTTGCGTCGGTGCTTTAAATGAATGACTTGCGGACTGCACTTTTAATGAATGACTTGCGGGCCGTGCTTTAAATGAATGACTTGCGTGCCGTTCTTTAATTGAATGACTTGCGGGCAGACTATACAATGGTATATAGTGGCCTGAGTGATGTCTTCTCTGTAGTCTTCATCTTGTCCACGCACCAGGACTTCTTTCAGAGCTACATCTTCCTTATGCAGAGATTGAAGCCTGGACAGTGTTGGCTCTATAAAAAGAGATTAATTATTATAATCGTGCCACACACTGTGCCCTGAAAATAATACTGCCACCCCTGTATTTTCCTTCTCCAGACCCCTTGTCATCATCACCTCTTTCCCTACCAGACACCTATATCCTCATCCAGACCCCTATGCCCCCTAAGACTCCTCCACGTCCTCCAAACCCCTCTGTCCTCCTCATCCAGACCCCTCTGTCCTCCACCTCCAGACTCCTCTGTCCTCCTCCTCCAGACCCTTCTGTCCTTCTCCTCCAGACCCCTCTGTCCTCCTCCTCCAGACCCCTCTGTCCTCCACCTCCAGACTCCTCTGTCCTCCACCTCCAGACCCCTCTGTCCTCCACCTCCAGACTCCTCTGTCCTCCTCCTCCAGACTCCTCTGTCCTCCTCCTCCAGACCCCTCTGTCCTCCACCTCCAGACCACTCTGTCCTCCTCCTCCAGACCCAACTGTCCTCCTCCTCAGACCCAACTGTCCTCCTCCCCCAGACCCCTCTGTCCTCCTCCTCCAGACCCCTATGTCTTCCTCCTCCTCCAGATTCCCCTGTTCTTTGCCTCCAGATCTCTATGTCCCCTGACCCCTCTGTTCTCCTCCCCCAGACCCCTCTGCCCTCCTCCAGACCCTTCTGTCCTCCTCCCCCAGAACCCTCTGTCTTTCTCCCCCAGACCCCTATGTCCTCCTCCAGACCCTTCTGTCTTCCTACCCCCAGACCCCTCTGTTTTCCTCCCCCAGACCCCTCTGTCCTCCTCCAGACACTTCTGTCCTCCTCCCCCAGACCCCTCTGTCTTTCTCCCCCAGACGCCTCTGTCCTCCTCCAGACCCTTCTGTCTTCCTCCCCCAGACCCCTCTGTTCTCCTCCCCCTGACCCCTCTGTCCTTCTCCTCCCCCATACCCCTCTGTCCTCCTCCTCCAGATCCCTATGTCTTCCTCCTCCTCCAGATTCCCCTGTTCTCTGCCTCCAGATCTCTATGCCCCCTGACCCCTCTGTTCTCCTTCCCCAGACCCCTCTGTCCTCCTTCAGACCCTTCTGTCCTCCTCCCCCAAACCCCTCTGTCTTTCTCCCCCAGACCCCTCTGTCCTCCTCCAGACCCTTCTGTCTTCCTACCCCCAGACCCCTCTGTTCTCCTCCCACAGACCCCTCTGTCCTCCTCCAGACCCTTCTGTCCTCCTCCCCCAGACCCCTCTGTCTTTCTCCCCCAGACCCCTCTGTCCTCCTCCAGACCCTTCTGTCTTCCTCCCCCAGACCCCTCTGTTCTCCTCCCCCAGACCCCTCTGTCCTTCTCCTCCCCCATACCTCTCTGTCCTCCTCCTGCAGACTCTCCTGCCCTCCTCCTCCGCCAGACTCCTCTACCCTCCTCCTCCTTTAGACTCCCCTGTCCTCCTCCTCCAGACTCCTATGTCCTCCTTCTTCACACCCCTCTGTCATCCTCCTCCTCCAGACCTCCCTGTCCTCCTAGACCTCTCTGCCCCATCCTACCCCCCCTCCACTTTCATCCCCCCGACCCCTAAGGATCCCTATCCCCCACCCCCAAACCCATGTTATATCCTCCTCCAGACCCCTCAAGATCTCTATCCCTTCCCCCACAGACCCCTCTGCCATCCTCCTTCAGATCACTTAGGATCCCTATTCTCCCCAGACCCCACTGTATCCCTCTGCAATCCTCCTCCATACGCCTTAGTATCCCTTCCCTTCCCCCCCCCCAGATCCCTCTGCCATCCTCCTTCAGGCCCCTCAGGATCCCTACAACCCAACCCCAAACCCCTCTGTCATCCTCTTCCAGACCCCTCAGGATCCCTGTTCCCCTCAGATCCCTCTGGCATCCACCTCCAGACCCCTCAGGATGCCTTTCCCCCTCCCCAGACTCCTCAGGATTGCCTCCCCCCAAGACCCCTCTGCCATCCTCCTCCAGACCCCTCAGGATCCCTATCACTCCCCACCAGACCCCTCTGTTATCCTTTTCCAGACCCCTCTGGTTCCCATTATCCCATCCCTCAGACGCCTCTGCCATCCTTCTCTTGACCCCTCACGATGCCTATTTCCCCCCTGGCATCCTCTCCCAGACTCCTCAGGATTCCAATAACCACCCGCACCCCTTTTCCACCCTCCAGGCCCCTCAGGATCCCTACCCGTGCCCCCCTCCCCCCCCTGGGATCTATATCCCTCCCCCTTCAAGAACCCTCTGCCATCCTCCCCCATACCCCTCAGGATTCCTATTTCCCCCCTGCGCCCCTCTTTCATCCTCCTCCAGACCCCTAAGGATCCCTATTCTCCTCAGATACCTATGACATCCTTCCCCAGAACCCTCAGGATTCCTATCCCCCCCCCCGCACCCCTCTTTCATCCTCTTCCAGACCCCTCAGGATCCCTATTCCCCCAGACCCCTCTGCCATCCTCCTTCAGATCCCTTAGGATCCCTATCCCCCCCCCAGACCTCTCTGCCATCCACTGCAGACCACAAAGGATCCCTACCCCCCCCATGATCCCTATCCTTCCCCCCAAGACCCCTCTGCCATCCTCCTCCAGACCCCTCGTGATCCCTATTCTCCCCAGACCCCTCAGGATTCCCATGCCCCCTGCACCCCTCATTCATCCTTCAAACCCCTCAGGATCCCTATCCCCCTCCTCCATTCTCCTCCAGACCCTTCAGCTCAGGATCCCTATCCCCCCCCCTTAGACCCCCCTGTGATCCTTTTAGACCCCACAAGATCCCTGTACAACACCCCCACCCCCTCCACTCTATCATTCTTCAGATCCCTTAGGATTCCAAAGCCTTGTGCCCCCTCTTGATCCCAATTCCCTAAATTACCAGTGGTGGCACCTTCTGCTCAGCTCCTCAATGGCCGACCTCAGGGGCATGAATAAGGAGACGTGCCTGACGTGCGACCACCGGCCGCAGCACTTAAAGCAGGGACTGCCAGCGGCAGCTTTTAAAGCAGGGAGTGCTGGCCGCGGCACTTAAAGCGGCGACAGGCGGCCGCAGCTCTTAAGAGTTGCAGCCGCCTGTGGCTACTTTAAGTGCCGCGGCCAGCGCTCCCTGCATTAAAAGCTGCAGCTAGCGGTCCCTGCCCAGCGTGGCCGATGGCCAGTCCGGCCCTCTGTACACTCCTTTACACCCCTCTTTCATCCATGTACACTCCTCTACACCCCTCTGTACACCCCTCTGTCACACATGTACACTCTTCTACACCCCTCTGTCACCCATGTAAAGAAAAGTGCGGAGCCTAGTAGGCTGGTTTTGCAGGTTTAACGGTGAAGAATTGTGTGTGGAAGAAATTGTGATGATGACCTGGACCAGATGGACAAAAGAAGGCAACGATGCAAATTAGAGAAGACGTCACTTGTGAGTTGCTGTATAAAGCAGCACTTTAAACTACATACCCACTGATAAATAGATATAGTGCATTGTGCTTTTTTTTTTTTTTGCTCGTCAACCTTGGTAGGGGTGCCCCACGGAAACATTTTTTCCCGAGGTGTGCCCCGACCGGAAAAAGGTTGGGAAACACTGACTTAGATGTACGTATGCGGTATGCACTTATGAGGGCAGAAAAACACGCTACAGTAACCTAAAAAAAAAAACATATTTTTGTAAAACACCAGCAGTACACAACAGTGCTGCAGCCAAAAAAAAGCTGTGTACTAAACACAAAATTGCACTCTGTCAGAGACTATTAGGAATTGACTGCTGGGTATTATACTGTCTACAGACTAGTATAACCAGTAGATGATTTTTTGTGGAACAAAAAATTATTTCTGCCTCCTCTGATAATGTTTATGAAGTTGAGGCAGCTTGTTGAAATGTATGAGGCAACACAAAGCTATCTGCCTCTCTCTGTAATACTATGCCGAAGAAACTGACTGGGAGGTTAACCCCTTAAAGGGGTAGTCCAGTGGTGAAAAACGTATCCCCTATCCTAAGGATAGGGGATAAGTTTGAGATCGCGGGGGGTCCGACCGCTGGGGCCCCCTGCGATCTCTCTGTACGGGGCCCCGGCACGAGGCGGTGGCCGACACGCCCCCTCAATACATCTCAATGGCAGAGCCGGAGATTGCCGAAGGCAGCGCTTCGGCTCTGCCATAGAGTTGTATTGAGGGGGCGTGTCGGCCGCCGCCTCGTGCGGAGGTCGACACGCCCCCTTCCCGCGGGCTGTCGGGGCTCCGTACAGGAGATCGCAGGGGGCCCCAGCGGTCGGACCCCCCGCGATCTGCAACTTATCCCCTATCCTTAGGATAGGGGATAAATTGCTCACCACTGAGTCACCACTGGACTACTCCTTTAAGGACTCAGCGTTTTTCCGTTTTTGCATTTTCATTTTTACCCCATCACTTTCTAAAAATGGTAACGCTTTCAATTTTGCACATAAAATTCCATATAATGGTTTATTTTTTGCACCACCAATTCTACTTTGCAGAAACATTAGTCATTTTACCAAAAAATTCAAGGTGAAACGGAAAATAAAATTCATTGTGCGACAAAATTGAAGAAAAAATTTCATTTTGTACATTTTGTGGTCTTTGGGTTTCTATGCAGTGCATTTTTCAGTACAAATGACACCTTATCTTTATTCTGTAGGTCCATACGGTTAAAATGATACCCTACTTATATAGGTTTGATTTTGTCGTACTTCGGAAAAAATCATAACTACATGCAGGAAAATTTATACGTAAAAAATTCTCATCTTCTGACCCCTATAACTTTTTTATTTTTCCGCAAACAGGCCAGTATGAGGGCTCATTTTTTTTGCGCTGTGTTCTGAAGTTTTTATCGGTACCATTTTTGTATTGATCAGACTTTTTGATCACTTTTTATAAATTTTTTCATGATAAAAAAAAGTGACCAAAAAACGCTATTTTGGACTTTTTGTGTGCGTACGCCATTGATTGTGCGGTTTAATTAATGATATATTTTTATATTTTGGACATTTCCACACATGGCGATACCACATATGTTTATTTTTATTTTTTTTTATGGGAAAAGGGGGGTGATTCAAACTTTTATTAGGGAAGGGGTTAAATAACCTTTATTAACTTTTTTTTTTCACTTTTTTTTTGCAGTGTTATAGCTCCCATAGGGGGCTATAACACTGCGCACACTGATCTTTTACCCTGATCCCTGCAAAGCCATAGCTTTGCATGGATCAACGTAATAGGGGCTCGATTGCTCAAGCCTGTAGCTCAGGCTTTGAGCAATCAAATGCCGATCGGACGCGACGGAGCAAGGTAATGGGGCCTCCGCTCGCGTCCTACCTGATCGCGATTTTACCTGACTGAGCTGCCGGGAAGCTTTTAATTTCGTTGATCAACTATGATCACCGCATCTGAAGGGTTAATAGTGCGCGGCACAACGATCTGTGCCGCGCTATAAGCCCAGGGTCCCGGCTATCATTAGCCGCAGGGACCAACCCGGTATGACGCGGGGTCATGGCGTGACCCCGTTTTAAATTCTGGGACCAGGTGTACAGGTATGCCCTCCGTCCTTAAGAGGTTAATGCCTGCAGCTGCTGTAAAAATCCTTTTCAGTGAAAAAAACAATGCTCTCCATCCACAAGAACGCTAATGTGACTAGGAGGATGTTAAACGCTGCTGGACTGCGCTTTTCTCTGCTGTAACACACAGGCTCTGCGTCCTATGATCATTATGCAGTGTATTGTAATGAAGTGAGGAGCTGGAATTATGGCTGCCGATTATATAGGGCTGTGACATCACAGGGGTGACTGGCTGCTGATTTTAGATGCCCTAGAGCCTGCACCGCAGTAAACGGAGTTTAATGAAGCGATTTGCGCAATAGAATCGCGGTGATATTAGCATTCATTGCTAATTGAATATTTCCTGAAATTCTTATTGAATTCAGGTTCGCCAGCTTCGATTCACTCATCTCTACCTCATACAACTATGTCAATGAAAATAAAATAATACAGCTCTTGGAATATGAGAATAAACAAAAAATAAAAAATAAAAAAAACTGGCTGCATCCTAAAGTTATTAGGGAGACATTGATGCTGATATACTAAGCGAACTTTACATCACAGTGGATCAGGGGACAAAGAAGCACTAATGCCCATGTTTGCTGTTAATGGGCGCAACCCAAAGAAAATCTTCAAACACAGTTACTGTAAACAGCAGAAGCTTTTATGTGGGCAGATAATTATTTTCAGTTATATGATCTCTTGTAATACACAATTTAGCTTAATGTTTCTGATTGATAAACACTCTGGACACAATAGGTTTGTTTGCTGACATGTTACATGCAAAGAGAAAGATCAGATAAATATGTCAGAGGGACTTTCTGTTCTCTCAGCAGGGACATAGCAGCAGGGAGAGAAGGAAGTTACACACCAGTTCAAAGTATGGACAGAATGGGGAGAAATCATGGAGGACGGCAAACATTTATATAGATAGAGAGGAAAGCACAAAACGTTACCGTAGTTTACAGAGAAGAAGCAAAGTGCAGAGTTTCCCCCAGTAAACTGTAGAAATTAAGTAAATTTTTTAATAAAGACCTATAGAGAAAGTGTTTGTGCCTCTTAATAAGAACAAAGCAAGAGTTAAGGCTCGCTATACACATTAGTCATCCAAAAACAAATTTGGCCAACGGATATTCATACTGACAGTTAAAGGGGTACTCCGCTGCCCTGCTTCCGAAGCTCCGCTCCCCAGCGTCCGGAAGTTTATTGTTCTGAACGCTGTGTGCGGGCTTCGGTGTTAAGAGCTGCCCCTCGTGACGTCACGCCCGCCCCCTCAGCGAAAGTCTAAGAGAAGGGGGCGTGACCAGGGCCGGCCTTAGGGGTGTGCGAGCTGTGCGGCCGCACAGGACGCCATAGCAACAGGGGCGCCGGGCGGCCGACACAGCTCGCACCAAGTATATATAATTTGTATTGCCTGACGCCCGGGATTTAGCCCTGCTTCGTGCAAGCAGCGCTAAATGCTGGTGTAGTGAAGAAAACTGTGCCCTGTAGCGGAATATGACCCTCCGCACAGGGACATAGTTTTCTGCTTTGCAGGTCGCTCCCTCTCATTACATTCCCACTACCCTCCCTCAACTGTGTCCCTATGCGGAGGGTCACATTCCGCTTCAGGGCACAGTTTTCTTCATTACACCAGAAGGCTTCACTTACCCCGACCTCCTCCGCATCTCCGGTTGGCTGGCGGCCCGAGTCTGAAGAGAGACGTCGCACATGTGACGTACCTCCGCAGGCCCGCACAGGACTTCACTCGTCAGGGCCGCCGGAGAGAAGAGAAGCGCACGTCAGGTAAGGTTGTCTATGTGTATGTGTGGGTGTCTGTGTGTGTGTGCATGTGTGGTTGTCTGTGTGTGTGTGTGCGCATGTGTGGTTGTCTGTCTGTGTGTGTGCATGTGTGGTTGCCTGTGTGTGTGTGTGTGTGTGAGTCGGTGGGGGGAACGACAATGCTACCGAATTTAGGGAACCTGCTACTACTTAATGTGGGGAAACTGCTTCTTCCTAATGTGGGGCTATACTGCACCTAATGTGGGAGGTATACTGCCAACCTAATGTGGGGGAGCTATACTGCACCTAATGTGGGGAGCTATACTGCACCTAATGTGGGGAGCTATACTGCACCTAATGTTGGGAACTATACTGCACCTAATGTGGGGAACTATACTGCACCTAATGTGGGGAGCTATACTGCACCTAATGTGGGGAGCTATACTGCACCTAATGTGGGGAGCTATACTGCACCTGATATGGGGAGCTATACTGCCAACCTAATGTGGGGGGACTATACTGCACCTAATGTGGGGAGCTATACTGCACCTAATGTGGGGAGCTATACTGCACCTAATGTGGGGAGCTATACTGCACCTGATGTGGGGAACTATACTGCACCTAATGTGGGGAGCTATACTGCACCTAATGTGGGGAACTATACTGCACCTAACGTGGGATACTATACTGCACCTAACGTGGGGAACTATACTGCACCTAATGTGGGGGAACTATACTGCACCCAATGTAGGGGAACTGTGCTGCACCTAATGTGGGGGAACTGTACTGCACCTAATGTGGAGAGCTATACTGCACCTAATGTGGGGAGCTATACTGCACCTAATGTGGGGAACTATACTGCACCTACTGTGGGGAGCTATACTGCACCTAATGTGGGGGAACTATACTGCATCTGATTAAGGGGGACATGGGACTGATTAAGGGGGCAGGGGAATGATTAAATATAAAAAATATATATATTTGTTACAAATATTTTTTTCCTCTTTGTGTATGTTTATGGGGTAATAGGGGGGGGGGGCACAAGGTTAGCTCGCACAGGGCGTCTGAACACCTAAGGCCGGCCCTGGGTGTGACTGACGGCCGTCTGCTGGCGGAGGTTTGTATGACAGTTGCCCTGCTCATTAGCGGTATTAGTGCCAGCTGTATTTCTCTATTGCCTGATGCTACATCATGTGTCACTGTGCATTACATGCGTCACTATGCTGTTTCATGCGCCACTATGCTATTAAATGCATCACTATGCTGTTACATGTGTCACTATGCTCTTACATGTGTCACTATGCTACATCATGTGTCACTGTGTATTACATGCATCACTATGCTATTACATGTGTCACTGTGCTGGTACATGCGTCACTATGCTAATACATGTGTCACTATGCTGTTACATGTGTCACTATGCTGTTACATGTGTCACTATGCTGTTACATGCGTCACTGTGCTACATCATGTTTCAATGTGCATTACATGCGTCACTATGCTATTACATGTGTCACGGTGCTATTACATGTGTCATTGTGCTATATCATGTGTCGCAATGCTATTATAAGCACCACCATGCTAACTCATGCATCGCCATGGTGTTCATGCGTTACCATGCCATTTCAAGGTTTCCTTGCCTTGTTTTTATGACTTTGGTATACGTTATTATGCCATTTATAAGTTGCCATGCTATATGTACATTATATACCATTTATGTTATATGCATTCTTCACCGTGTTTGTTATACATCCTTCATATAGTGCCATGTTTTTGTTCGGTATGTTTTCATACGCTGCCATGCCCTTCATATGCTGCCATGCCTTTCATATACGTTGCCATGCCTTTCAAAGGTTGCCATGCCCTTCATGCGTTGCCTTGCCCTTCATACTTTGCTTTGCCCTTCAAACATTGCCATGCCTTTCATGCGTTGCCATGCCCTTTATGCGTTGCCTTGCCCTTCATAGGTTGCTTTGCCCTTCATACATTGCCATGCCTTTCATGCGTTGCCATGCCCTTTATGCGTTGCCTTGCCCTTCATAGGTTGCTTTGCCCTTCATACATTGCCATGCCTTTCATGCGTTGCCTTGCCCTTCATACGTTGCTTTGCCCTTCATACATTGCCATGCTTTTCATGCGTTGCCATGCCCTTCATACGTTGCCATGCCCTTCATACTTTGCCTTGCCCTTCACACGTTGCCATGCTTTTCATACGTTGCAATGCCCTTCATACCTTGGCATGCCTTTTTCATACCTTGGCATGTTTTTCATGCGTTGTTATGTCTTTCATTTGTTGCCCTTTCTTTTCATACCTTGCCAACGTTATATATATACGAGACTGCATCATTTATAGTTTACTGTATAATGAACATGTTGTAATACCCTGCACACTTTACGTAGTATAAGTCACAATAGCGTATATTCAGGCTTGATTTGTCATGTCGTGAGTTCCTTGCATGTGTTATTCACCTCTTAAGGACCCGGGGTTTTTCCATTTTTGCATTTTCGTTTTTTCCTCCTAACCTTTAAAAAATCATAACTCTTTCAATTTTTCACCTAAAAATCCATATGATGGCTTATTTTTTGCGACACCAATTTTACTTTGTAAGTAATCAGTCATTTTACCCAAACATCTACGGTGAAACGGAAAAAAAAATTATTGTGAGACAAAACTGAAAAAAAAAAACGCCATTTTGAAACTTTTGTGGGCTTCCGTTTCTACACAGTAAATTTTTCGGTAAAAATATCAACTTCTATTTATTCTGTAGGTCCATACGGTTAAAATGTTATCCTACTTATAGAGGTTTGATTTTGTCGTACTTCTGGAAAAAATCATAACTATATGCAGGAAAATTAATACGTTTAAAATTGTCATCTTCTGACCCCTATAACTTTTTTATTTTTCCGCATATGGGGCGGTATGAGGGCTAATTTTTTGCGCCGTGGTCTGAAGTTTTTATCAGTACCATTTCTGCATTGATAGGGACCTATAACACTGCCCACATTGATCTTTTACATTGATCACTGGTTTCTCATTAGAAACCACTGATCGATGATTCTGCCGCTTGACTGCTCATGCCTGTTTCTCAGGCACTGAGCAGTCATTCGGCGATCGGACAGCGAGGAGGCAGGTAGGGATCCTCTGGCTGTCATGTAAGCTGTTCGGGATGCCGCGATTTCGCCGCGGCGATCCCGAACAGCTCCCTGAGCTAACCGGCATGGTTTCACTTTCATTTTAGATGCAGCATTCAACTTTGAACGGCGCTTCTAAAGGGTTAATAGCGCGCTACACTGCGATCAATGTCGCGCGCTATTAGCCACGGGTCCCGGCCCGCTATGACATGGGGCCATGCCGTGGCCCCCCGTTATAGAATGGGAGCGGACTCAGGACGTACAGGTACACCCTGGGTCCTTAACAGGTTAAGATTGTATTATAGACATATGTTTTATATGTATATATTTTATGAGTATTTCCGTATCATGGATTTATGCGTATGTTTCCATAAGTGTAGAATAGATGTTTGCATATCTATAGTGGGCATTCGTGCACATGTTTTATTTCATGACTGGTGTATATTTCAGACATCCTTCACAATAGCATTTCTCACCACATTCCTTAACTATAGTCGATATACCATTTTTATATTACCACAGCTAATTTTCATGTACTTGTTACTATAACATATACATGTTGCCATATCACATATATGCTAGATATGCAGCATCTAAATATATATACTTAGTGCCAATATACATATGTGGTGTGCCAGTGGGTAGTGGCAGGGCCATGGTGTTGCAGTGCGTGGTGGGATAAGATGTTATTAATCCTGAGGGTCGGACGGTATTAACCCCTATGTGTTTGTGACGCCAGTGTGGTTTTTCGGGTTCCGGACCACCACACACCCGGATTCTCTGCTATCCCACAGGCTTGTAGTGAATAAAGAGTCTACAACCAGTTGCAGGTAAACAGAGGCTTTACTGAATAGAAGACCGGTGTAATTATCTTCACAGCTATTGCCAGATTGTCCCAGAGATGTGACTAGTACCCAAAGGACCTCGCAGCTTGCTGGACCAATACTTGTAATAAACATGACTTGGACTTGTAATTTAGACTTGACTGTTATTAGACTGGACTTGACTATGTGCAGGACTTGACTAACTTCAATGACAGTAGACATAGACTTGACTTACTGGAGAGTTGTAGCTTTGTGGTACTCCAGATGCTGAACACTTGTCTCTAAGGCCTCTGGTAGCAGCTTCAGCAAAGACTTGTTCTCAGCAGCAGGTGTTAAAGCTAAGAGACTGAATTAAAGATGGCTGCTCCTTTATATAGTGAGGGGGCTGGACTAAAGTCCATTGGTCAAGCTGTGGGTCATAGGTTAAAGCTGGTGCTCTCTGGGAGTACATGTTGCAACAAATCATATAACAGTATAACATAACATGTGACAGGATTACTCACACGGGTCCTTGAGTCCTCCAAAGGTCCTGTATACTATCTAGACATAAGGATCCTGTCTATGCTCTTAAGGTAACATACACCACATTTAATAAATTAGCAAGATAACACAGGGAGTCCCTGCAGGGGAGCCCCCAGGTCACTGAAGGACTCAACCTGACAGGGCCTACAGGTAGTACAGGACTATGTACCAGTAGTGAGACACCACACATATATTATGTGTATGTCACTAACTCGCCATTCAAATAGAGGTCGGGTACAGTATTATACTTTGCTTCTTTTTACACATATGCACAAAGAGTCTAGTGGGCGTACACTCAGTGCTGCTATATCGATGTTGTTAGTAATACGTACAGGTTAGCATCGTCAAGTTTCAAATGTTTTGAGTGTGGGCTGTCACTTCCACTTTACGGTCACACTTCCTCATGTGTTTAGTTAGGTCCATTAGGCTTTAGTCTCAGTCCAAGCTTGAACAAACAAGACTGGATCGTACTGACCACACTATGTGAATTGGCAGGACCCTATGAGCAGGATATGGAGGTGTCCGATGAGATTTTTCCAGATGGGAGCCCCTCTAAATTTAATTCCCCCTTGCAGGCCGTTAGTGTATTGGATCAATTTATGGAAGCAGTCACGCGGGAGGTATTATCCCTCGTATATCCAAAAGATAAACCCAATCTATCTAGAGATGAGCTAAAAGCTCTTAAATGGCTACAATCCCGACACGATATTATACCAAAACCGTCCGACAAGGGGGGCCACATTGTGCTTTATCCCGTGGTTATTATTTTGAGGAGGCTATGCGACAATTGCCAGACACAGATACTTATATCCCACTAACTAGGGACCCAACTATCGAGTATACCACTAAGATTCGCTCTGCCTTAAGACGGGGAGTTGAGCAGGGTTTTATATCAGGGAAGTTTGCAGAAAAACTGAGAGTGGAATACCCAAAATGTCCTTATTGATATTGGTTGCCAAAAATCCACAAATCTCTCAACCGCCTGCCCGGCAGACCCATTGTGGCCGGACAGGGGTCGGTGACGGAATTGATATCTAAATACCTTGACTGGTATTTACGGCCCCTGTTGGAAAATGTTCCATTGCACCTGCAAGATACAGGGGACCTCCTTCGGCAATTGGAGGACATCACTTGGGAGGAGACGTTCCATCTTGCCAGCATAGGATGCGGGTGTACAGGTGATCCACAGACAACTGAGTTATATCCCAGAAATGGGTTCTGGCATGATAGAATTAATTTGTGAACTTCTCTCCTTGGTGTTAAAGTGTAACTCCTTCCAATTTGACCGACGGTGGTACAAGCAATCGTCGGGTACGGCGATAGGGACTCCGGTCGCCCCGACTTTTGCTAATTTGTATCTTGCCAAGTTTGAAGAAAATAAAATCTACACCAGCAATAACCCTTTTGTCTGTAATATAAAATTCTATCACAGATATATTGATGATGTGATCATAATGTGGGACGGTACACGAGCTGTTCGAGAAATTTGTAGCCTATCTGAACATGAATGATTATAATATGCGGTTCACCAGCTTTTTGGAGATAAGAAGTTACATTTTCTGGACGTTAAATTGGATATTTCCAATGATCAGTTGCTAACTAAGGGGTACCATAAACAGACAGCAGTTAATGCACTACTTAATCACAACAGCTATCATCCTATGTATGTGAAAAATTCACTGCCATTTGGCCAGATGGTTCTATTGAGACGTATTAACTCTAATATTATGAATTTTGATTCCCAGGCAGAAGAACTCATGGAAAGTGTTACGCCGAGCGCTCCGGGTCCCTGCTCCTCCCCGGAGCGCTCGCGGCGTTCTCCTCTCTGCAGCGGCTCGGTCAGACCCGCTGACCGGGAGCGCTGCACTGACATTCACGATGGGGATGCGATTCGCATAGCGGGACGCGCCCACTCGCGAATCGCATCCCAAGCCACTTACCCATCCCGGTCCCCGGCTGTCACGTTCTGGCGTGCGCGGCTCCGCTCTCTAGGACGCGCGCGCGCCAGCTCTCTAAGATTTAAAGGGCCAGTGCACCAATGATTGGTGCCTGGCCCAATCAGTCTAACTAGCTTCCACCTGCTCCCTGTCTATATAACCTCACTTCCCCTTCCCTTCCTTGCCGGATCTTGTTGCCTTGTGCCAGAGAAAGCGTTTAGTGTATGTCCAAAGCCTGTGTTCCAGACCTTCTGCTATTGACCCTGCCTACGACCCTTGCTGCCTGCCCTGACCTTCTGCTACGTCCGACCTTGCTCTTGCCTTGTCCTTTTGTACCGCGCCTATCTCAGCAGTCAGAGAGGTTGAGCCGTTGCCGGTGGATACGACCTGGTTGCTACCGCCGCTGCAAGACCATCCCGCTTTGCGGCGGGCTCTGGTGAATACCAGTAGCAACTTAGAACCGGTCCGCTGGCACGGTCCGCCAATCCCTCTCTGACACAGAGGATCCACCTCCAGCTTGCCGAATCATAACAGAAAGGTTGCGGCAGAAAAATTTTCTGGAAGCCATGCTGCAGCAAGCTTATAAGAAGATCGAAATAAACTTTTGGTAAAAAGGAAGACATAGCGGGGCAGTACAGCTTCTCAGGATAAACGTTTTATTTTTTATTTTGAGCATAGCCCGATGGACGGGAGGGGGCGTGATAGCTGTCACGCCCCCTCCCATAGACTTGCATTGAGGGGCGGAGTGTGACATCACACGGGGGCGGAGGCGTGACGTCACACTCCGCCCGCCCTGTAGTCGCTGGTAATCAGACCCGGAGCGAACACGCTCCGGGGACTGATTACAAATGGGGTGCCGCGTGCAAGATCACGGGGGTCCCCAGCGGCGGGACTCCCGCGATCAGGCATCTTATCCCCTATCCTTTGGATAGGGGATAAGATGTCTAAGCACCGGAGTACCCCTTTAAAGATTTTTGACTGCATCCTGCCTGAGTTCCGTGAGTTTCCTTCTGTCACTATTATTTGGGACTGAGCACTTCACTGCACTCACTGAGCACCGGATGAGTGGATGCGTCTGTTTATTCGGCATGTATACTTTTCCGAGCCGGCTTTTATGCAAAGCTGCTCTCTCTGGGTAGAATAGCAGTGCTGGTGTTTCTTTCTACATTACTCATGTATTCAGTGCTGGTTGTTTTCTTAGGGGGCTATGATTTTAATGCTATTGCATTATCCTGTGTGTAGGTTTGCTATCCTTAGGGTCAGTCATGTTTCAGCTTGCCCCGATAGTATCTACGCCAATATTCTCATGTACTAAGGTTGGGTTTTAGGCACACTTATAGGTCTGTCACACTATTCAGGCTGCCATTACAGTCAGTACGATTATTTTGTTCATTCGTCTTGTTGTTTGCCTGTTACAATAGATTTGCTGTCATGTTTTCAGCTAGGTATAGCCATAAGGTATAGTACATCTTCAGGCTATAATATTTGTATCACTGTTTTTCATGTACACAGTGTGGTGTCCCGGTACCGCATTTCATACGTTACCTTGTGGTGAGGTCCCCAAAGACAGAGTCCCTAGAACAGTGGGGGTCCTCTACCTTAGCTAGCCCCTTGTCACCCCTTAGTTAGTTAATATTTATGTAAATAAACATGTAAATATGGCTATTAAAGATTCCTACCTTGTTCGCGTCGCAGGACCTGCGGGTCATGTGACTTATTTCAGAACTCTATGGTTTGCTGAAGGACCTTTGGTGGTTCTCATGTCACGTGTTCACCCACAATGCAATGTAACGGTGAGTGACAGTTGTTATGGACCAATCCAAATCGGCCAGCCCCTGCCCATATAAGGGAGCGGCTGGCATTATTCTCTCTCTTGGGTTGCTGACTATGGATGAGGCAGGACCTCTGCAACTTCCAAAAACAAGAACTAGGCCCAAAGCCTTGCGGCCGCGGCCTGTTCTAGAGACTATTAGATTTTACAATTCCCCGTTATCTCTGCAAGATCACTGAACCTAAACGCACCCCTAAATCCAGCGGATCTATGCTACAGAATCTATGAGAAGCTACATTGAGCTCATCTGATCCCAAACAACTGTCAATTGCTGCCCAGTTATAAATGGACTTTGTTATCTGGACTGTTATTGATATTGCCTGCTTTATAAATTCTTCAGTAAAAGTTCCTGCAAGTTTTAAGTTCAACAGTGGTTGTGGACAATCTAATTATTACGCACACACCTATCGCTTTTGGGGAGGGTGGCGATAGGCCCAGCAACATTACAGAATTTAACCCTTGTCACCCTGGCGTCACGAGTGACAAGGGTTAACAGCGCCCTTTCAGTATCTAGAACAGCAACACCCCAACTAACCTACACCCCACACGGCTTTTCCACACAGTTCCTCACCACAACAGGATGTTACGTTAGCTTAATTTTAACGGTTCTCATGTTCTTAGAACAGTCAAGCCTAGACTATCGCGATAGCTTTGTGTCTGTTCAGGTATCTTAGTCTAAGTTCAAGCTGTCACAGTTGTTTTACTATAATGCTGTGTGCTTAGAATGCATGTTACTGCATTACGCATAATTCATAAAGTACACACCACCAATTCACACGTAAACTGTGTAGGTACCTGTGTGAGTGCAAGGATGTGGGTATTCGCAGTACTTTTCAGATATGATACACTCAGGCCTTGCTCGTTTTCTAAGCTCTCTTTGTAGCATCATTACTGTTTTCTCATATTCAGGTCTGTTACGCCGAGCGCTCCGGGTCCCCGCTCCTCCCCGGAGCGCTCACAGCGTTCTCTTATTCACAGCGCCCCGGTCAGACCTGCCGACCGGGTGCGCTGCGATAATGTTCCCAGCCGGGATGCGATTCGCGATGCGGGACGCGCCCGCTCGCGATGCGCATCTCGATTCCCTTACCAGACCCGTTCCCCGTCTGTGCTGTCCCGGCGCGCGCGGCCCCGCTCCTTAGGGCGCGCGCGCGCCGGGTCTTTGCGATTTAAAGGGCCGGTGCGCCACTGATTGGCGCATTAAGTTTTAATCAGTACCTTCACCTGTGCACTTCCCTACTTATACCTCACTTCCCCTGCACTCCCTCGCCGGATCTTGTTGCCATTGTGCCAGTGAAAGCGTTTCCTTGTGTGTTCCTAGCCTGTGTTCCAGACCTCCTGCCGTTGCCCCTGACTACGATCCTTGCTGCCTACCCTGACCTTCTGCTACGTCCGACCTTGCTCTTGTCTACTCCCTTGTACTGCGCTTATCTCAGCAGTCAGAGAGGTTGAGCCGTTGCCGGTGGATACGACCTGGTTGCTACCGCCGCTGCAAGACCATCCCGCTTTGCGGCGGGCTCTGGTGAATACCAGTAGCAACTTAGAACCGGTCCACCGACACGGTCCACGCCAATCCCTCTCTGGCACAGAGGATCCACCTCCAGCCAGCCGAATCGTGACAAGGTCCACTGGCTTAAGCTGTCCATGTTAGAGCAACCAGGCATTGTTTTACACATAGGTTCACCATGATTTTTAGAGGTTGTTTTAGCATTTCTGTTGTATTTATGTTTTCAGATCGATTTTGTTTAGGCTGCTGCATATGGTGGTTGTTCTGGTACTCAGGCCTGTTGTCTTTAGGCTGTCATAACAGCTTTTGGTTGGGTCTTGTCTTCACTTGACTTGATTGTCAGGGATGTCATTACTGTTACGTGTCTCATTTGTTCAGGTCTGTTTCGCCTACAGGCACAATGTTTAAGTGAAGACCTGTCAGGCACAATGGTTTTTCCAAAGAGCTGTCATGACTACAGTCATGTTGGTCATGCTATGTCCTGTCACGACTACAGGCATGAGGGTTACGCATTGTTCGGTCACGACTACCGGCAAGATGGTAAGTAATGCCTTGTCACAACTACAGGTATGATGGTTACCCATTCTCCGGTCATGACTACATGCATGATGGTAAGTAATACCCTGTCATGACTACAGGCAGGATGGTAAGTAATGCCCTGTCATGACTACAGGCACAATGGTTATGCAATGTCCTGTCACGACTACAGTGCACAAGGGACTCATCAGGCGCAGATAAGGAGATAGCGGTACCGCTAGTACGGCAGTATAGCATGCATTGACTTACGTCACGCCATGAGACCGGGAGCTCCAGGAAGAAGGGCGGATGTGATCCACATGTCAGAGGGCGAGACGGAAGTCAGTAAAGATGATAAAACATAGGTAAGGCTATAAAAGACATATAGCAATAAAATGTGTCACGACTACAGGCACGATGGTTTTGCAATGTCTTGTCACGACTGCAGAGACGATGGTTACACTATGTCCTGTCACAGGCACCATAGTAAGTAAGGCCCTGTCACAACTACAGGAAGGATGATTACTCAATGGTATAGGCACAATGCTAACGTTAAGATTTCCACTTCCACACGCTCAATCGTTATACAAAGATATGTCATGTATACAGCTACCATTGGTCATGTTGAGTTTGAAGCAGTCTATCCTGACTGCATGTATACTTAATCAGAGTCTGATTCACAGAGCATTCATCGAGTAGTATGAGTATTACTTTCTTCCAGGGTATACTGAGATTAATTGGGAGGGTATCTGTTTAACACAAATTCATGCTGTCATTGTTGCCACTATTTCAGGATGTTACCGTGTGTTCATATAAGCATTCAGTTCACCTACCCGCTCTGTTGTATTTTGCCACTTAGATTTTAGGCTATTTGAGGTGCAACAGGCGTTCACTTTAGAGAATTGTAGTAAAGAGGTAGTTAGGCTTGAGGCTTTCTGATTAGGCTAAATTAGCCATATTTGTGGGAAAGGCAACTCATTCACACCGCACTCACAGGCAGTAGTCAACATCATCTTCAATTATGTCTAATGTGTCACTGGTGTGTTAGGCTTTCACACCTGTTGTTGGAGGGGCTACTGTCCCTACTTAAAGCACTCAGGTTGTCTTCTACACTGACGTCATCACGGCTTGCCCCACCCGACCCACCCTTTTTTATTTATTCTTTTATACCTACCTTTTACAGGATATGCCCACTTTATAGGCGTACTTTCATTTGGTGGCTAGAGCACAATTCAAACCACTTATTGTATAAATAAGGTAAATCTTACTCAGTGATCATGCTTGGTCAACCTCAGGTCCCAATTTATGCTGTATTGTAGTATAGAGGTAGGTAGGCTTGAGGCTTTCTGATAGTTGCCCTGACCACAAGTAATGTATGTACACAGTGGGGGACATGTATCATTATTTGTGTATGGTAGAAGCAGTTTACCCCTTTTCCCGAATTCTAAATTATGTGCAGAAGCGCTAAATTTATCAATCAAGCGCAATGAGCTTCATAAATTGCGGGTAAATATAGTCATCTCCTCAATCCACTCTTTGGAAAATAGAATTGATGATTTAGAGCATCTTGCTGCGTTAAGTGCAAGATGGCTTATATTTGCGGAAAAAAAACAGCTCTTGCGGCAAAATTTTTGGTGTAAAGGAAAAGTACGCAGTTAATAAATCCATGTGTAATTTAGATGTCACTCCAAGGTACCCCGATTCAGCCACATCTGGAGGACATGCTTTACCAAAACGTGCGCAAAAAAAATGCGCAAAAAAAAGGGCTTGCGCAAAATTTGTCGCAAAAAAATACACACAAACCAGGGGTAAAATCTTTGATACATGTCCCCCAGTGACCTCACCAGCAGAATAGTTAGTAGAGATGTGTAGTATAATACAGGATATAACTCAGGATCAGTACAGGATAAGTAATGTAATGTATGTACACAGTGACCTCACCAGCAGAATAGTGAGTACAGCTGTGGAGTACATTACTTACCCTGTACATGGGTTTACATTAGTGTCTATATTGTATACCAGTATTTCCCAACTAGGATGCCTCCAGCTATTGCAAAACTACAACTCCCAGCAAAAAGGCTGTCCAGGCATGCTGGGAGTTGTAGTAGTTTTGCAACAGCTGGAGGCACTCTGGTTGCCCCCTCTGCATATTGTAGCAGTTCCCCCATTATACAGTAGCCCCCCCCCCCTGCAGAGAGTAAGTAGCTCTCCCTGTATACATTAGCGCGCCCCCCCCCCCCTGTATTCAGTAGCCCACCCTGTTTACAGTAATCTACCCTATATACAGTAGTCCCCCCTGTATACAGTAGTACCCCCTGTATACAGTAGTACCCCCTGTATTACATACACACTTTGTACAGCACTTGGCACAGTGGATGGGCCTATCAGCCTTCCACCTATGATTTTCCATTGAATACCTCTCCTGTACCGCCATAGGAGGAGCTCAGCATCCTCATACTGAGCTACGACCCCCACTCAAGATACATAGGGCTTGCTCTATCCCATCCTGTAGGCCCGACAAAAATATATCCAAGCCAATATCGTTAAGATGCAAACCATCCTGGCTCATGAGCCACCTGTTATACCCCTCAAGTTGCCTGTGTCTGACAACTACCACAGATCTAGCACGCACAAAATGAGCCATACGAGAATTAACAGTCCTACATGCTTGCTCAACTACAGCTGCATCTCGGGAACCCTGTTATGTGACCCTGTAGACAATTTCAGACCACATGATCAAAACTTCAGAGAAAAAAGACACTATCCTCTCCAAGTCCACCCACATAAGAACAATGAGCTCTGGAACACGCAGAGAACAAAGGTGGTCCCCCCTGTGTCAACAACCAGGATTACTGGGGACCGGGACATACCAGCAATTTGGATGGACTCCGTCAACACACGAGACCAGGCGAGACCACCAATTCTGCGCCAATGTACTTCCACCTGAAATTACCGGGACCTATCACCTGGCCGCAGATAGCCCGTTGAGCAGCCTGATAAATGTACGAGTGACCAATAATGTGTACCACCGGAGAGCGAGGACCAGAAAAGAAACACATTAAAGAAGCAGCTTAGGCCACACATAACCAGCATAACACCCGGATTTCCACCTACCAGTCCTTTGGATATCACTAGCTGGAAATCCGGCCCTAGCCACCTCAGTGGCAGCACCACAGCAGTGTGTTCCATAATCAGGAACCCCCACCAACACCAAACAGTGCTTAAAAACAGAACTAAACTGATACTGAGTAAGAGGAACCCCAGAAAAGTGAACAAAAAACTTCTCCCCGGCAGACCTAACCTTCAAGAATTCGGACGCTAAAAAGACAGGACAAGCCGAAGCCCCAACTGCCCCCCAGGTGCAACCAACAACCTTCGCCCAAGTGATCAGTTTTCAATCCTCAATTGGACAACCCTAGTAGCTTGGAGAATATCATCCTGGAAAAGACCCCCAGGAACCCCAGCCAAGGCCGGCACCAGTTCCCCCACCTGCAAGGCCCCAAAAAAGGCAAGACAGAAAGCTGTAGAAAACAAAAGCCCCTCATAAGGAGAGAACAAATTACTAGAGGCAAAATCCCTGTCATCTGCTGCTAACAACCAGTCCCTCCAGGCCTTACCATGACCGGACCAAGTAGCCACAGAGGAGGCATTCAAGGGAATCAAATTCACGACACCAGGGTCCACAGGTACGACGGGCAAGACAGGCCCACCAGGGCCGCCCCCGGATACAATGTGCCAAACTCCTGAAAACGTAAACGAGACAATAAATCATGCACATTTTTGACCTCCAGGAACGTGGCGGTACTTAAACCACATGTTATACTCTAAACATCTGAGAACTAAGTGTCGAAGCAGAGTTAAAAACGGAAGGGAGGCTGAAGAAAGGGCAGTAATACAATGGACAACACTTATGTTATCCGTCCAAAAACAAACTTTCCGGTCCCTGAGCTTAGGCCCCCACAACTCCACCACTATGGGAAAAAGCTCAAGGAGGGTAAGGTTACGACATAACCCAACATCCCAACAACGCTGCTGCCAAGCTTCCGCACTCCACTCACAACCCAGAATGGCCCCATAGCCCACTGATCCAGCAGCATCAGTGAACAGAGACAACACTTAGTTACTGACTTCAGGGGACTGAAAACAAGTGCGACCATTGTAGTGGTGCAAAAATTCACGCAACAGGTGCGCCTTAAGGGAGGATGTCAAGCGAATCCGGAGCTCGGGTCTCTTGGTGCCCTTAGTGGCCAATGAAAGCCGCCGGGAAAAAACCTGACCCATCGGCATAATACGACAGGCAAACACCAAAAGACCCAAAAGGGACTGCAACTGACGTAGGGTAACCTTCGATGCCCAACAAAAACCTTCAATCAATCCCAAAAATGTCTCTAATTTGGCGGAAGGCAACCTGAAAACCATCTGAACAGAATCAATTTCGATTCCCAGGAAGGATAGCGTAGTGACCGGAACATCCATCTTCTCAACGGAAATAGGGACACCAAATCTGCTCATTAAGGAACAAAATTAGTCCAACAGAAATTGACAGCAGGGGGGACCCGCCCGGGGCAACAAACAAAAAATAATCCAAATAATGAATTATTGATTGACAGCCCATTTCATAGCACACCACCCATTCCAAGAATGTGCTGAACATCTCGAAATAGTGGCACGATATGGAATAGCCCATGGGCAGACAGCTGTCAAAATAATACAGACCATGAACACCGCAACCCAGAAGGTAATAACAGTCCAGATGGACCGGCAATAGCCTGAAAGCGGATTCAATGTCCTACTTCGCCATGAACGCTCTGCCACATGCCTTCCTAAACAACACAACCGCTCTATCAAAGGATACATAGGAAACCAGCGCCTCCTCTTTCGAGATGTCGTCGTTAACCGATGCGCCCCTGGGATAGGACAGGTGGTGAATCAAGCAGAACTTACCACTGTATTTCTTGGGAACAACCCCCAGGGGGGAAATATGTAAATCAGAAAGAGGGGGGGGGGGGAAGAAAACTCCTCCCGAGATTGACCTCCTTACCAACCTTCTCCCGGAGAGCCTGTGTATAAAGCCTGGCCGATTGCAAGTTGTCCGCTAACTGAGGTGGAACAGAAGGGACAAAAGGTATGAAAAAAAAACATATAAAAAACCAATGCGCAATTTTTCACCCTCAGATCTATTGTGGTAAAGTTCTACCCATGGCAACATCGCGGCCACGCTCACCAGGATCTTTCCCATCATAGGATGTTGCGCCCGACGCTGTGCCTTTGCTACCAGGTTTGCAGATTGGGAACACCGGACTGCAGCATGGGTGCCCCCGCAGGAGGAGCACCCATGCTTAAATTTGCACAATCCAAAAAATTTACAATGGCTTTCATTGAAGAGCCAACACAAACCAGGTTGTCGCGTGGCCACTGACTCCTGCTGACCAGTAGATGAGGTAGCAGCCCTGCTGGGAAAGGGATTCTGCTATTCCGCCATCATAAGCCTAAGCCAGACATCCGTGGCCTTACAACCCCAACCCACCTCAGGCTGCAACGCCAGGCGCATTCGGAACTCTTCATTGTACCTCCACCACGCATTCCCACTGTGGGACTTAAAGGTGTTCTACACGGAATCCATACAAATGAAGAGTTCCAAACAGTGCTCGAGATGCTTCTCACCCATAATGCTGCCCAGGACAGCAAATGCCTGCAGCCAATTACCCACCGATTTAGTGACCCAAGGCCGTCAGTCAGGAACCTTGTCATTAAAAGGTTTGCGCTCCCTATCAATAGTGTTGCTGCAAACCTTTCCTTCCATGTCTACCTCTCCCCATATCCACAGTCCGTGGCCCCTATCCCTAATTGGCCTGGTGCCAACCATTCTCACACAAATATGTATATGCAGGGACACTTACTTAAAAAACAAATCCTCTATTCAGTCGCCATCTTTTTTGTAGGTCTTTCCCCTGCGCACAGTCACAGGGCCAGACTGGGACCAAAAATAGGCCCGGGCATACTAGACTATGCAGCCCATTTATTTTTTGGTGGGGGGGTTCCAACAGTCGGACCCCCACCAAAATAAAATGGGCTGCATAGTCCAAAATCACCTTGGTCCAAGTTGTTCTCCAGCTGTTGTAAAGCTACAACTCCGCATCTCTTCTTTTTTATAGATATCTCCTACCGGTTTGATTTTTCGGATACATTCGGGATTCGGTTTTTATTTTCTTTCGGATACATTTGATATTCGGGAACATTCGGGAAAATCTTTTTTAAGCAGGACAATTATCGGGAGCGTGTGTGTGCAGGAAAAGAGGGCAGCCACAGAGATCGGAACATTGGAAGACAGGTAAGATAATATAATTTTTTGTGATTTATTATTAATACATAATGTAATGTTGAATGAATGAGTAAATGAATGAATGAATGAATGAATGCTGTATGAATGATTGATGTGTTTGATCAATGTGTTTGATTGTCGGGTGATTTATGTATAACATGTCATGTCACTTATGCTAACACTGTTACTGTTACCAGGGTGCCTCCAGCTGTTGCAAAACTACAACACCCACCCAGCATGCCCTGACAGCCAAAGGCTGTCTGGGCATGCTGGGAGTTGCAGTGTTGCAACAGCTGGAGGCACACTTTGGCAAACAAGCGCAAAGCTTTTTAATTCATTTTCAAATTCCGCTCGCATTTTTCAGAAATGGATTAGTAGGTCAATGACATGCATAGTAATTGCCGTGGGAAAATTTTTCATTCATAAAACTGCAGACTTAATTGGATAATTGCCGTGTAGAACGTTGGGACCCCAAACGTTCTAAAAGGCAATTATCCAATTAAGTCTGCAGTTTTATGAATAAAATTTTTTCCCACAGCAAATACTATGCATTTCATTGACCTATACTAACCCAGTTCAGAAAAGAGTGAGGGATATTTAAAGAGTACCTGTCATCAACAAAAACTTTTAATATGTTGTTCATAATCATTAATGAAGACATATTGTAATATATCTTCATTAAAAAATATTAATATTTATACCAGTTTTTTCATTTTATACTTTTGGCCACTAGGGGTCTCTCTTCTATGCCTGGTCTGCAGGCTGCTTCCTATGCTTTTCATAGTAAGTGTACAGCTTTTAGGACTAATGCTGAAAGGGCACTGGTCCTTCCACAGGAAGTTCAGTACTCTCAGCTCACTGTGAGCTACAAGCCTGCACATGCCTCTCAAATAACAGAGGCCAGTCACCTCCCCTTCCCCTGTGTTCTCCCTGCCCCTCACCACAAGTTATCTTATACATTGTATTATCTCACTGCGCTCCCTGCTCTGTGCCCCCCCCCCCCCCCCGACATTCATCTTAATTACTGCCTCTGTAATTGCTCCCACCACCCCTGGTTCTCAGCATTGACCTTTTAGTGCAGAGAGACACAGGAGAGAGAGAGATAGAGGCTGCCGTCCCTCCCCTGTACTTAGTCTGTATGCACACGTGCCGAAACGAATTGAACAAGTCTAGAATATAATATGACCACACACTGTACCTCCTGAATATAATACTGCCACACATTGTTTCATCTGTATGGCAGAATCCCACCCCTGTACTTTCCTCACCCAGACCCATCTTTCCCCTCCTCCTACAGACCCCTAAGGGCTTGTCCACACTGCGGACATTCAGCCGGTGGAATGTCCACTTTCTGCAGGTGCTGCTGGCAATGCATTCTTGGTGAATTCTGCCAAAAGAATGAACATGCTTATGGTTGGGTGGACATCCATTCCAATGGCAGAATTGCCCTGTAGTAATTCCGCAATGTGCACAGTGCATAAGTATCCCATATAAAACAATGGGACTCTGCTGCAAGCAGAATTTTGCTGGCGGAATGTCCACAGTGTGGATGAGCCCTACCCTCTTTCTTCAGATCCTTAAATCCCCCCAGACACATCTGCCTCCTCCAGACCCCTAACTCCTCGTTTAGACCCCTCTGCTCTCCAGACCCCTAAGTCCCCCTTTAGACCCCTAAGTCCCCCTCAGACTGCTCTGTCCCCCTTCTCCTCCAAAGAGGAGGGGACAAAGGGGTCTGGGGGAAGCACATTCTCCACACTGCTCTGTGCTTCCCCCAGACCCCTCTGTCCCCTCCCCTTTCACACTCCTCTGCCCCTCTGTCACCCCCAGACCCCTCTGTCCCCTCCTCCTGTACACTCCTTTGCCCCTTCAGAGACCCCTCTGCCCCCACTCCTTGGCACTCTTCTGTCCTTCCACAGACCCCTCCTTCTTCACAATCCTTTGACCCCTAACCCCTCTCTCTCACCCAGACCCCTCTGTCTACTTCTTCTTT